>NC_056734.1:771537142-771651976 GCF_019279795.1 Protopterus annectens
ATATATACACATTTTTATCTTCATTTATCTATGGGTAATAAGTTAGTGATATGTTAAATCAATGGGTATATAGTAATAAATGAGTTACTTATAATTAGGTATTAGTGGTCATAAAAGTATCAGTACAGTTAGACATAAAATTTACACTTAGGGATACACTTGGGTAGTAACATTATTTGAGGTTTATTAAGTTGGGGTTATTTAGACATAGCACTTGTAATTCTGTCACATATATACAGGAATAAGTATTTGAAAAAATAGTAGCTGCACCTTTAAATGTTAGCAGCAACTATGGGATATAATCCGGGCCTTTGCGGTGATTCTACGCACACTGAGGACGCTGAGAGCGAAACCGGCCACCGGTCTGTGTATCTGTGGGCAGATTTTGCCAATAAACACGGTCAAACTTTCCTGCTGTTATGTTTTATATTTTTTCCTGAGTGCTGGAGCGTTTGTGGATTATATATATATATATATATATATATATATATATATATATATATACACACACACACACACACACACACACACACACACACACACACACACACACACACACACACACACGTGTGTATATATATATATATATATATATATATATATATACACACACACATACACACACACATATATAGATATAAATATATATACACATACACACACAATCATACTTTTATACATGTATATATCTACACAATCATATATATATATATATATATATATATATATATATATATATATATATATTTATATAAATATTTATATGTATGTGTGCATTTTCTGTATTATAGTAGAAATTCAGATTAAAAAATATAATTTCAGCATTTCTGAATAGTATGAATATTGTCAGCCATACATTAAAAAAAGAAAACCAGAAAAAAATCTTCCCACAGCACAAAGCTAGATGGCTTCTATAGCTGTACCATATCAGCTCATTCATTCTTTGGCCACTCATGCTGGAGTTTCCTGCATGAAACAACAACATTATGGCCCTTTTGTTCCTGCCCAAAAATCACCATTTTGCTTATCTGTTTGTGCAAGAGTCAGGTGGTGCAGAACAGGTCAGGTTACTAGTCCTCCAAGGTACACTACTCTTTTCCTGGTGTAGCACCCCTTCCCTCTGCAGTGGCTCTTCTGAACTCTGCTGTACCTGCTCTGTGAAGGTAAGTATTCCTCCACATGCTAAACTCTGCTTAACTTGTTGTGCAACTTGCACATGGCAGCACAGGTTTGAAGACTCAAGCTTTACAGGGTGAACACATAGTATTCCCAGTAGGTGCTACCCATGTGGCCAGTCAGAACTATCTCCCTCGCCCCAGGATGGGCAGACTGGTAACAGCTACTCACTCCCATTCTACCCTTCCAGCTGTTACAGAGACTTGAGACACTATTCAAACTCAGGTCACCTGTGATGTAGTCAGAGCTGTATCTCTGCATGCCATGGAGCTGGCTGATGTGTGTTTAGATCACTCTCATAAATTTAAATTGAAACATAATTTACATATAACCAGGTCGTGAGATAGCAAAATGTGCTTATAGATTATTCATTATATGCAAAAAAATGCGTAGTAATCCCCTTTGGAAAAAACAGAGTACCCGCAAACTACAATATAGGAGGTAATCCCCTGAAATCTGAAGAAGAAATAAGGGATCTAGGGACCCAAGTAGATAGTCAGCTTTCCTTTGATAACCATGTTGCCAAAGTGGTTAGAAAATCCTTCTATGTGACCCATCTGATCACGAAAGTGTTCGCATCAAGATCTAAGGATGTAATGGTGCCCCTCTACTCTTCCCTCATCAGACCCATTATTGAGTACAATGCACCAATTGGAATGTACCTGGCTAGACATCTCCAGCAGCTGGAGAGACCACAAAGGTACCTAACCAAGAGGATTACTGGCCTCAAACTGTTGCCCTATGCAGCACGAATGAAAAAGCTAAGACTGTTCTCTGTTGCATACCGCTTTCTCAGAGGCGATCTCTGTCTAACGTACAGAGCCATGTCCAACCCAGAATTGTTGAACATGCTCCATCTTAGCAAAACCAAATCTACTCGAGCTACACGCTCTAGGGATATAAACCTCAACACAACAATGAATAGAACATGCTGGAGGGATAGATTCCCTTCACAGAGACTTCCCTTACTATGGAACAGGGTCCCGATCTACATAAGACAGAGCCCCTCACTATCACTCTTCAAGAGGAACCTTGATGAGTGGATGGGTAACAGAAAGTTCACACCGGGGATCACACCAACAGCACTACTAGATAGGGGCCAAGGGTACTAGCTGCTAGTACAAGGGTCTAGGGAACTACTAAAGGGGCGGTGAATACTGCACAACGTGGCTGGGCTAATATATGCCTTCGGGCAGATAGCCCATTACCAACCTATGAACCTATGAACCTATATTAACAAGAGAATCTCAGCTAGTCATTGGCTTAAACGTTCTTATCCCTACGTTTGAGTATGCCCTATGATTATCTTTAAGTCACCCATCAACTTGGCTGTATTACAGACAGGTAAGAATAGTATATGTAGGTTTATCACCTTGTCCTTTAATAGAGAATACTACTGATTGTCACTCTCTAATTCCAGCTGTTTCATATTCATTCGTAGGTGAACACCTGTATGTAAAGCCATGACTCTAACCACTATACTACCTCGGCTTCTTTGTTATTGGACCTACTGATTTTTACATTTTTTAAACTACTTGTGTCCACTGCTCAACTTTGGGCAAGACACTCTGAATAAAGATTCTGCAATATTCATTAAAATTCATCAACCCCATCAAACTAGGACACTGAATAAAGACTGCAATATTCATTAAAATCATCAAACCTGGAGCATTATCTTTGCACAGGCACACTTTCAACCTCTAACTCTAGGAAATAGTTTTCTGCAAAACTGCTCCAGTATCAATGAATAGCTTAAACAATGAAGTAAATAATATAACTGAATTATTGATTTTCTTTCTTTATTTATTTAAAAACTGTTCACTGGGGTAGAGCACTGATCCAGATGGACTATTTTCAGATTCAGCCTGCTGGGAGTATGAATTCAAGAAAATTACAACACACATTGAGCATTGAGACTATATACAGAAAAAAAGTGTGTGTGTGTGTGTGTGTGTGTGTGTGTGTGTGTGTGTGTGTGTGTGTGTGTGTGTGTGTGTGTGTGTGTGTGTATATATATATATATATATATATATGTGTGTCTGTATCTTACATACAACTGAAATTCAATGTCCAGTAAAAGCAATAACATTTTGGATTTATAACAAGGTACACTAAAGCAATAAAATACAGTTGAATTAGGTCTGAAGAGAGAAGGCATAAAAGAAAAGAAAAAGCCAAATAAGGGTCCAAGACCAGGAACAAACGATAAGTAGTCCAAAAGGGCTTTATTCAGAACTCAGCCAAGCACACTTTAATGCTGTACATCAAAATTGCGTTTTCGAACATCTTCATCAGAATCAAAATCACATATCATACCCAACAACCCCCTTATATAAGCAACATAATCAATCAATAAAAACATCAATCAAACCATATGAATAGAATAATTAAATAATTGAACAATAAATAGATTTTAACTCATAATATCTCATCATAAAAAGTATATATTAAAAAAATGCTGGTTTTAATAAAAAATGTTTAAATCCTTGATCTTCCTGTTTCAATAAATATTTGATAAACATTTGTAAAATTAATTTTATATTAAACAATACCAGCCAGCCATTAAAAGTTAATTGTTAGTTTATAGATTAAAATAAACTCCTTAATATATCACCACCTACTGGAAATTTCAATTTTTTGAGTAACCCAAACCCTAGAGTTCCTTCAGTTTTTGGAATACCGAAGGTTCGCAAAGACCCTGATGACCCTCCATTACGATTAATAGTTTCTTCTGAGGGTTCAGTTACCACCCCTTTAGCAAAGTTTATTGATGTGAAACTGAAGGACCTGGCTAATCAAGGTAAAACAGTTTTAAGGGATTCATGGGACTTTTTGAGACAGGTTAAAACTAACCTCTATTCTTCAGAAATTATTTTCGTGACCCTCGACATTGTGGATTTGTTTGGTTCTATTCCACATGACATTGGTCTTGCATGGCTTGAGGATAGTATGAGGGAGAATGTTGGCCTTTCCCCTTATGATTTTAGAACATGTCTTTTGCTTATGGAAGTCATTTTGAAAAATAATTTTATGTATTTTGAAGAGGAATTTTATAAACAGGAAAGGGGTGTAGCTATGGGGGCCAAATATGCCCCCTCTTATGCTAATATTGTTTTGTCATGGTGGGAACATTTATTTGTTAGCAACTGTGAATATGCTAAGTGTTGGGTTTTTTATAAATGTTTCCTTGATGATATTTGTATTTTTTGGATAGATTCTCAGGAAAGATGTTTTGAATTTTTGGCCTACCTTAAGAGCACAACTAATTTTTTGGATTTTACTTACAACCTAAACAACCAGGAATGTATTTATTTGGATGTTTCCCTAACCAAGTTTAATAATGCTTTCAAGTCTAAAATTCACCGGAAAAAGACTTTTTCAAATTCTTATCTCCACTTTACCAGTGGTCATCCTTTTTTTCAGAAGAAGAATCTTCTTAAGGGGCAATTAGTTAGGGCCAGTCGTATGACTTCAGATGAAATTGATTTTATACATGATGCTGGATTTATTATGAATATGTTTAGGGAGAGGAGGTATCCGGAAAAATATTGGTTTGTGAATTGTTCCAAGAGGTAATGGAAAGGAGAAAGGGTAGGTTTGCACCCATTCTGAGTCAGGAAGATGTTAATCCCATTATCAACATAAATCCTTCGAATTGTTGGGAAAAAGCATATGTTATGGACTATACAAGAGATTCAGGTATTATTAAACAGATAATTACTAGAGAATGGGATAGGTTTAAGCAGATTACAGATTTGGAACCCATACATAAGGAAACTTTAAAATTTACATATAGAAAAGACTTTAATTTTAAGAGATTGTTTGAATGTGGGGGTAGTTCTAACCATAAGAACAAATCGGGTAAGGCTGGAACATTCAAGTGTGGGTTTTTTTCTCAATGTCAGTATATACAAAGCTAAGAAAAAACAGTCTCTTGCATCAAAGTCCTCTGTACGTAGCAAATCCATGAATATCCAAAAAACAAGCAAACAGAGGACAACCACGTCGATAAAAGTACCATAAAACTTTATTTCCACAGATAAGCGCTTTCAGGCCATATTCCCTTCATCAGATAACACACAGTATAAAACCTCACATATTTAAAATAAATATCAGCCTATCACATTTCAATAAAAAGCATTCCTTTTCTTTAGGATTGGTTTTAAAGGTATATACTCATTAATACCAGGAGACCTATCTGTTCCTAGTCGCACTATCCACCTGGTTTCATTTACCAAATTGCCCCCCCGGTGTTTGGAATCACAACCTGTATCACCATAAATAGAAATGAATGCGTAGGGTTATCCTTTACATGTAATGCCAAAGCATTACACTCATTACCAAGTCTAATATCTGATAAATGTTTGTAGATTCTGGACTTAAACATGTTATTGGTTTTCCCCACATAGTAAGTTTCACATCCTTGACATACAGCTATATATACCAAATTTTTGGTTTTACAATCAGCATATCCTTCAAAAACATATTGTTTATTTGTCCTGGGATGTACAAATATTTGAGATTGCAATATGAAGTGACAAGCCTTACATTGATAACATGGGAAGGTACCTTTACTATTAATCTTAATATTTCTCTTATTACTGGGTTCCTTACAATAATATATCCTTTAGATTCTTATTCCTCCTAAAAATAAATTTCGGAGCCTTCCCTATTTTTGTCTTAAGCTCTGGGTCAGTGTACAATATTTGCCAGTGTTGTTTAATAATATCACAAATGTTACCCACGTCACTGCTATAAGTGAGGACCATTTTAATGCCCTCACTATCATTTCCCTTAGTAAGTGTTTTATTTTTCTTTACCCCTTCATGCATCCTTCTATTCATCCATGGTTTAGCTGTATTCTTCCTCTTCATTTTACTGTGATCTATTAGGGAGCTAGTCCTATCAGATTGATACCCTCTACCTATTAGATTCTGTTGGAAGCATTCCACTTCCTCATTAAATTTGTTATCATCATTACATATCCTGAAATCCTACACACTTGACCTTTAACTATGTTGTCAAAAGTGTGTCTTGGATGCATACTACTATAATGAAGTAAATTGTTACGCCAACATTATTTCTTAAACAGTGACGTGGTAACTTTCCCCATCACATCCCTTTCTATTCTAACATCTAAAAAATCTATATTACTAATGGAATAATGAATGGTAAATCTAAAGAATGCAGAACTATCTTCTAAATATTGAACAAACATTTCTAACTGTTGTACATCTCCATCCCATATGAAAAAAACGTCATCTACAAAACGTACATAAAAACGCAAATATTGTGTCCAAGCATGTGTAGAATTAAATATAACCTGATCTTCCCAATACGCCAATACCAAGTTGGCATACAAATTGGCACAGGGTGTACCCATGGTAACACCCTGTTTCTGTCTATAATACATGCCCTGACAAAAGAATACGTTGTTATCCAAAACTACTTGCAATAATTTACACACACATTGAACCTCATCATCATTAAACTGTGTTTTACAGCATAATAATTGTTCTATTGCTTGAACTCCATAGACATTGTCAATAACAGTAAATAGATTATTAACATCCAATGTCACAAACATTGACCTTGTCTCATTACTTGTTAATAAATATTCTGAAACAGAACCCAAAAAATGTGCTGTGTCCCTTAAAATCCTTGGAACATCCTCCACTATAGGTCTCAGTGTGGTCTCCAACCAGATAGATATGTGCTCTGTGACCCAACCCCTACCTGACACAATAGGTCTCAGGGGTGGGTCCTTAGCATTCTTATGAATCTTAGGGAGGGCTTTAAACATTAGTGCAACAGGATTTTGTATAAATAAAAAATCTCTTCGGTCCTCATTAATAAAACCTGCTGAATGCATGTTCCTAATAGAATTGTGTACTTTTTCTATGTGATTATTAACCATGATGGGGTTTATCCTAATAAAAGTATGCACGTCACTAAGCATCACATTTAATTTGGAGCAATACATTGATTTATTCATTATAACTATTGCCCCCCCCCTTATCTGCTTGTTTCACAATGATGTTTTCATTTTGTGTTAATACTTGTAATGCTTCTTTCTGTTCAAGGGTTAAGTTATGAAACTTTTTCTTCCTAAAACTATTAAAATATTCTTCAAATTCTTGTTCACACATTCTAATGAAAACATTTAATGCTGGATTAAAAATTGGCATGAAAGTGCTAGGATGTTTAAGTTTTAAAACATTGCTTACATTTTCATTTGCATTACCAATGACATTTCTAGTGTCCTGATACATCTGTTGTAGCATCACATTTCTTGCAAAACTTAAAATATCTAAAATCACCTGACTGTGCTCTGCTAGAGCCTCCAGTATAAACGTCAGTCCCTTGTTGAGTACTCCCAATGTTATATCATCCAGAATAGTATCTGAAATATGAACAACAATATCACCAATATCACTGACCCCCCTAGTCATTCCGACACCTTTCGTCTCTTGTGTTCATTTGTCTGCGATGCACTCCATCTGCGCACGTTCTTCTTGCGCACTGGTGCTGGCAGCATTGGAAAAGTTCTGCTGTAAACGTTGGAAACATTCTTTGGTCTGGCTCCCTGCATTAGTCCAACATTGCTGGAATCATTGTTGACAGTATGTCCTTGTCGTATTTCCTCCGTACTACAAGGCATACACACTGTGGTTATTGTATGCGAGGAAATGACCATAGAACCAGGAAGTGGAGGGCTGTTTACTATTGGTGGTGTTTTCTTTACGTGTTAACCTCTCCTCCATCTGTTGGTTTGGGGCTGGCTCCCTATTGGTGGCACCCATATGCCTCTCAACAGTATCCGCTCTACCCCTAGGCCAACTGAATATATTATTCAGGGAGAAATCCTTGAGATCTCACTCTAATTTTTTGGTCTTAATTTGTTGTAATTTACTGTCATACACTGACGCTGAATAAAAAATATTATTTAATCTCTCCACCTGGTGCTCCTCCGAAAAGCGATTCTCCATATCCTTTTGTAACTCTTGAATGTCTCTAACAAGTTGTTGTTCAATAGGGCTGAAGTGTTCTAGCAACAAACGTATATAGGATAAACTAGTTTGCAGGTTAATTTCCTGACATTTGGCTAAAAGGTCAGGATACAGTTCACACTGTGTCGGCATGCATAAAACTTGCATGCCCCTAGGGATTACATTATATTTCAGGCATGCCTCTAGATGAAATCTTTGCCAATGAAGCTGCTTCAGTCACATAACATCTTTATACAGCTTCAGGGCCAATTCTTGAAATTCAGGCTCACCTTCATTATTCACTTCTGCACCTAAATCCATATTGGTCAAGCATTGTATGTCTAAATGAAGTAGGGGGTTAACTTTATGGAGCAAGTTCCTACCATCTGCTTCATTGGTCAGTCTGTCCAATGTTCCTCTAGGATTATAAGCCAGTTCCAAACTTCCTTCATTAAACTCCTATATGTGTGCTAAGAGAAAGATACCAGTATACACAAAGCTAAGAAAAAACAGTCTCTTGCACCAAAGTCCTCTGTACGTAGCAAATCCACGAATATCCAAAAAACAAGCAAACGGAGGACAACCACATCGATAAAAGTACCATAAAACTTTATTTCCACAGATAAGTGCTTTCAGGCCATATGCCCTTCATCAGATAACACACAGTATAAAACCTCACATATTTAAAATAAATATCAGCCTATCACATTTCAATAAAAAGCCCTCATTTTCTTTAGGATGGGTTTTAAAGGTATATACCCATTAATACCAGGAGACCTATCTGCTCCTAGTCGCACTATCCACCTGGTTTCAGCACATTCAGTTTCATTTACCAAATTGCCCCCCCCTGGTGTTTGGAATCACAACCTGTATCACCATAAATAAAAATGAATGCGTAGGGTTATCCTTTACATGTAATGCCAAAGCATTACGCTCATTACCAAGTCTAATATCTGATAAATGTTTGTAGATTCTGGTCTTAAACATGTTATTGGTTTTCCCCACATATCTATCTGGTTGGAGACCACACTGAGACCTATAGTGGAGGATGTTCCAAGGATTTTAAGGGACACAGCACATTTTTTGGGTTCTGTTTCAGAATATTTATTAACAAGTAATGAGACAAGGTCAATGTTTGTGACATTGGATGTTAATAATCTATTTACTGTTATTGACAATGTCTATGGAGTTCAAGCAATAGAACAATTATTATGCTGTAAAACACAGTTTAATGATGATGAGGTTCAATGTGTGTGTAAATTATTGCAAGTAGTTTTGGATAACAACGTATTCTTTTGTCAGGGCATGCATTATAGACAGAAACAGGGTGTTGCCATGGGTACACCCTGTGCCAATTCGTACGCCAACTTGGTATTGGTGCATTGGGAAGATCAGGTTATATTTAATTCTACACATGCTTGGACACAATATTTGTGTTTTTATGTACGTTTTGTAGATGACGTTTTTTTCATATGGGATGGAGATGTACAACAGTTAGAAATGTTTGTTCAATATTTAGAAGATAGTTCTGCATTCTTTAGATTTACCATTCATTATTCCATTAGTAATATAGATTTTTTAGATGTTAGAATAGAAAGGGATGTGATGGGGAAAGTTACCACGTCACTGTTTAAGAAAGAATGTTGGCGTAACAATTTACTTCATTATAGTAGTATGCATCCAAGACACACTTTTGACAACATAGTTAAAGGTCAAGTGTGTAGGATTTCCAGGATATGTAATGATGATAACAAATTTAATGAGGAAGTGGAATGCTTCCAACAGAATCTAATAGGTAGAGGGTATCAATCTGATAGGACTAGCTCCCTAATAGATCACAGTAAAATGAAGAGGAAGAATACAGCTAAACCATGGATGAATAGAAGGATGCATGAAGGGGTAAAGAAAAATAAAACACTTACTAAGGGAAATGATAGTGAGGGCATTAAAATGGTCCTCACTTATAGCAATGACGTGGGTAACATTTGTGATATTATTAAACGACACTGGCAAATATTGTACACTGACCCAGAGCTTAAGACAAAAATAGGGAATGCTCCGAAATTTATTTTTAGGAGGAATAAGAATCTAAAGGATATATTATGTAAGGAACTCAGTAATAAGAGAAATATTAAGATTAATAGTAAAGGTACCTTCCCATGTTATCAATGCAAGGCTTGTCACTTCATATTGCAATCTCAAATATTTGTACATCCCAGGACAAATAAACAATATGTTTTTGAAGGATATGCTGATTGTAAAACCAAAAATTTGGTATATATAGCTGTATGTCAAGGATGTGAAACTTACTATGTGGGGAAAACCAATAATATGTTTAAGACCAGAATCTACAAACATTTATCAGATATTAGACTTGGTAATGAGTGTAATGCTTTGGCATTACATGTAAAGGATAACCCTATGCATTCATTTTTATTTATGGTGATACAGGTTGTGATTCCAAACACCAGGGGGGGCAATTTGGTAAATGAAACTGAATGTGCTGAAACCAGGTGGATAGTGCGACTAGGAGCAGATAGGTCTCCTGGTATTAATGGGTATATACCTTTAAAACCCATCCTAAAGAAAAGGAGGGCTTTTTATTGAAATATGATAGGCTGATATTTATTTTAAATATGTGAGGTTTTATACTGTGTGTTATCTGATGAAGGGCATATGGCCTGAAAGAGCTTATCTGTGGAAATAAAGTTTTATGGTACTTTTATCGACGTGGTTGTCCTCTGTTTGCTTGTTTTTTGAATGTCAGTATATAACCAACAGTGCCAGTATCTATATTCCCAGTAGAGATAGGCAGATTGTAGGTAACAAATATTCCAACTGCAACACCAATGGAGTGGTGTATATTGCTACCTGTAATCTCTGTCATTCCTTTTATGTGGGAAAGACAGAGAGAAAGCTCAAATCTAGAATATATGAACATCTGTATGAAATTAAAAAATGTAATGCTAATAATGCCCTATTTCGTCACACACACATTTGTCAACAGGCCTCCTTCCATTTTTTTATTTTTTTGTTTTGGAAGTGGTTCCCAAAGAAGTCAGAGGTGGTATGTGGGAAACCAAGTTAGAATACAGAGAACTTTACTGGCAGATCATATTAGAGGCTAATATGAATCCCGGTCTTAATTACATGGTTTCCCTTCTCCCTGTACTTAAATTAAGGGCTGCAAAGTTATGATTTAGTTGAATACAATTCCACTTTTTTCCAGTAGGTGGTGATATATTAAGGAGTTTATTTTAATCTATAAAGTAACAATTAACTTTTAGTGACTGGCTGGTATTGTTTAATATAAAATTAATTTTACAAATGTTTATCAAATATTTATTGAAACAGGAAGACCAAGGATTTAAATTTTTTTTATTAAAACCAGCATTTTTTTAATATATACTTTTTATGATGAGATATTATGAGTTAAAATCTATTTATTGTTCAATTATTTAATTATTTTATTCATATGGTTTGATTGATGTTTTTTATTGCTTGATTATGTTGCTTATATAAGGGGGTTGTTGGGTATGATATGTGATTTTGCTTCTGATGAAGATGTTCGAAAACGCAATTTTAATGTACAGCATTAAAGTGTGCTTGGCTGAGCTCTGAATAAAGCTCTTTTGGACTACTTATCATTTGTTCCTGGTCTTGTACCCTTATTTGGCTTCTCTAGAGCGAACTTTAGCTTTGATTTTGGTTTTGGTTTTTCGCTCTTCATCTCTATTGTGTGGTTTTTCATAAAAGAAAAGAAGACAATTTCCTTTGACAGTCGCAACCTACTGAACTTTGTGCAGTAGTATATTTAATGTATCTACAGAGTGCATTGCTCAAGGAAGAGATGATCTATTGGCTGGATATAGTAATGAAAGCATTTACATTTAGCATGTTTGAGTAGACATGTCTTAAGATTATTCCAGAAAAATTAGTAAGATTCATTTTCTTTTATGCAACAGATAAGGAATTTCAGGACTTTGCATGCTAAGACAGAGGAGTTTTGCTCACTGCATATCAGTTTGTTGTGAGGAGTAATCTGAGATAAACAATGGTGGCTATCGACTTCAGATTGTAAAGTGTGTTTATGAGTGATAGTCTGCTAGTAAAAAAGGAAAGGTTTCCATTTTGAGAAGTATGAAAATGAGTGACTGCACTTTGCTTAATATGAAACCATTTAGCTTCAGTTATTACTATACAGTAATGCTTACGATGGGGATGAGAGTCAATGAATGTGCATATATGGTTGAATGTTACCTGCAGAGGTGGTTCTGTTTTGATGCAGCTGCAATAAGGATCCTGCATTTTATGTGGGCTAAAACAATTACATTTTACAGCTGTTCTGTCCTCAGTTGTTAGTACATGGGATGTTTTCCAGGACCAGAAGAGTAGTGTGCTTATTCTTGCTTTCTTTTTATTTTGTTCAAGTGAAAACTGAAAGCTTAACTTTGGATCCAGCCATATTCCTTGGTATATGAATTTATCAAGGGTTTCAGTAATTTCTTTATTGTTTTGTGGGATGAGCCATTATTTTGTGATCAAGCAAACTTTTTTTCTGGGGTGGGGGTTCTGAACAACATAAAGAAGATAATGTTTTTGAATTGGGTTAAAGAATAATGAAACCTGACAAGGGGGGAGGGGTAGTCATAATGGATAAAGATTTATATAATAAAAAAATAGAGTTGATTTTAAATACAGATACTTATGAACAGGTATCTTTGAATGAATTGAATTGTGCGTATAAAAAGATTTTTTTACAGATTAATGATATGTTTTTAGATAAACGGATAGATATTGATTTATTTAATTATTTAAATATTTTAACACCTAGGATTCCCGTTTTTTCGGGAATCCTAAGATGCATAAAAATATAGAAGATCCCCCTATGCGCCCTCTAGTGGATGGGAGAGATTCCGTTACGTCAGCATGCGCCAAATATGTGGATTATGAATTTAAAAAAGTAATAATGAAGGAAGAATATATCTGCAAGGATTCTTGGACATTTTTAGAACATATGAATCAAATATTGTTTGATGCTAAAGATGTCTTGGTAGCAATTGACATATGCGAGCTATATACAGTAATTCCCCAGGATATAGGACTTCAATGGATTAGTGAAATTTTATATGAATTTTCTTTTGAACAAGATCTAAATAATCGCTTAATTGAGTTGATTGAAATTGTATTAAATAATAATTATATCAAATTTAATGATCAGTATTATATTCAAAGAAAAGGTATAGCTATGGGGTCCTCGTGCGGGGGGACTTATGCAAACTAGTTATGATGTTTTGGGAACAGAAGTTTGTATTTAATAGTAAATATTACAGTTATATTAAATCATATCACCATTTTCAGGATGATATCTGTTTAGTTTGGAGAAAAAATATTGAAATTTTAAATGAATTTTTAAATTATATTAATGAAACCACAAACTTTTTTAAATTTACGTGGAATATTGATTTAGATAAAATTAATTATTTAGATATTAATTTGGTTAAAGATTATGAAGAAGAAGCATATATTTCCCTAATT
This sequence comes from Protopterus annectens, assembly GCF_019279795.1. Lineage (NCBI taxonomy): Eukaryota > Metazoa > Chordata > Ceratodontiformes > Protopteridae > Protopterus > Protopterus annectens. The sequence continues at coordinate 771,550,846 of NC_056734.1, forward strand.
TATAGGAAAAAAACTTATTCCAATGGCTTCCTTCATTATACTAGCGCACATCCTGACCACCAGAAAAGGTCTGTAATTAAAGGCCAGTTGGTGAGAGCTGCTCGGATTATTACAAAATTCCCAGATTTTATAAATGAATGTGAACATTTAAAGCAGATGTTTTTAAATAAAGAATATCCTATGTGGTTAATAGACAAATTAATTTTGGAAGTTAATCAAAAAAGAAAAAATGGTTATTTTAAACCAATTTTGGAAATTAAAAGTGATTTAGTCAAGGAAAGTGCTAGCAAGGTAGATGTAGGTAGTACTGGGGATAGAGGGAATAATAAAAGTTTAGATACATGTAGTAGATATAAGAATAGTAAATATATAGAATTTCCAAAAGCTCTGGTTATTACTTTTACACAAGACTACCAAATTTTGAAAGAAGTGTTTAACACTAATTGGGAAATTTTAACCGGAGATATTTTATGTAAAAAAAAACATATAAGCCAATCTCCGATGCTAGTATATAGAAAAGGAAAATGTTTAAAGGATTTATTAAAATATAATAATAATATAGGAATAGGAGAAAAAGTGAAGAAAGGAAATTATAAATGTGGAGCTTGTAAATGGTGTTTCAAAATTCATGAAGGTGATAGTTTTATTATACGTGATAAAAAGTATTACATTAAAAAGAAATTTAATTGTAAATCCAGAGCAGTAGTGTATCTTGCAAGATGTAATTCCTGTACTGCATTTTACATAGGTAAGACTGAAAGAATGTTCACACAGAGAATTTATGAGCATGAATATGCTATAAAAAATAAGAAACTGAATAATGCGCTAGCAAAACATATCAATGAATATAATAATAATAAATTTTATTACATAGCGATAGATCAGGTGGAAATAGAAGAAAGGACCCCTTGGAACTTAATTCTGGAAGAAAGAGAATTGATCTGGCAAATAAAATTACAAGCCGATTTTGTGCCAGGTTTAAATGAAAGAAGTTCCATCGGGCCAATTTTAAAATTAAAGGCATTAACTCGTAATAAAATTAGAGATTAGCATAACATTGAATTTAAAGTATTTTAAGAATTCTGAATTATTATGGAGGAAGCCATATATTATAATCAATATAGTTAATAATATAGTAATATATTTAAGATAAAAAAAAATAAATTATATTATATGAATTTGATTATTTATAATTTATTATAGGAGTTAATATTTATTGTTATATATAGATTTATTAATATTAAATAAGTGAAATGTGGAATATTTAATTATAGATTTTAAGAGATTAGGTAAAGTTTGGGTTTCATTATATATGTATGAAAATTAAGAACTGTTGCATGGTTTTGTATTGTTTTTTTTAAATATATATATATATGTTAGGATGTAAATGATTGTATTTAGGTATAGGTTTATCCATTATGTTTTGAATATTTATGAGTCTGGCATTTAGAAATTCTATTTCCCATTTTTCTGCAACTGAGCATGTTCCAAATTGAATTAGAATTTGGTGCTCTTTTTTGAATTATCAGAAGTTTATAAAAGGAAGTGATGTAATAGAGTCTTTTGTCTGAGGAAGTTTAAAACTTTTAAACAAAGGTGCTTACATATATCTGTTTTTGGCATTTTTTTGGTGTTTTTAAAAGTTCATTTATTTGGCTGTATAAGTCTCATTTCGTTATTAAATTGGATTTATTCATCTGGCTGGTGGCTTTTCGTTCATATTTGTTCATCAGTTTGGTCGTTCTTTATCATGTCTACAGTTTGTTTAGATGATATAGCCGTACAGCTGGATGATTCCATTGAAGGTACCGAAGGATCGATTGGGAATTTAACAGCCTTGATTCTTAAATTAACGCAACGCATGGATATTTTATCTGAGAAAATTAATAAAGTGGATGATAGCCGGATGAATGGACATGTAAAAGAGGTATCAACGCAATCATTGCAGTCTAATTTTGACTTTAACATCACTCCAGCATGTTTTAATAATTAGAAGGGCAATATGGAAGTGAATGGCATGGAGATTGGAGATAAAGGGAAGGACAATTTTGTTAATCAAGGAATGCAGTTGAGTAATCACGGTCAAAATAGTGGATCCTGTGCACAAAAATTGAATGGGCATAGAGATGGACTGAGAAAAACTCTTCCGATGTTAAATGAGTGGTTGGGGTCATCTTTCGTTTTTTCTGGACAACCTAATAGAGGTAACAATGACAATAATGATATTGATCATAAATTGAATGATTTTGATATCAAATTAATGAAATGCAGGAAGCTGCAACTCGAGAATGCATATTTGAAAGAGTGCATTAAATTGAATATTATTCCTAAAGGGTTGCGCTTATGGCGGTACCCTATTGGACTGGTTTATAATTCGCCTATGCATATGGAACTGTTACTGCTGTTTGATCGTAGTGGTAAGGATTTACTTAATATATTAGTTAAGTATAACCAGATAGAAATAGACAAATTGATATCGCAGCACGATGAGCTTGATAAAACGATCAGAACAGATGGTTCTTTTGATACGGTTCAATATGACATGATTAGAATATACAATAGTATTGATCAATACATTATTAAATTAAAGAATGGCAAAACAGAAAAAATTGAAAGAGACATTAAACAATATGCAAATGGGATAGCTTATCCTAGACCACCGGGAGGACATAATAGGAAAGCCAAAACTTATTTTTCGAACCAAGCCCATAGATCTGACCCTGCAGGAGAAGTTCAATATGATAGTAACTTGCAAAATGACTTGGTATATGATGATGAATACCCTGAATTAAGACGTTCTGAGAGGCTCAAAAATAAAATCCCTTATGGTAATCAACAACCAGCGGGGTTTCAAGCATCCAGGCCGAAAGACAAAAAATGGAGACCTTGATTAAGCAGAATGGTACTAGTATTGATGAGAATGGACATGGAACATTTATGAAATAACTTAGCGGTAATCCACAGAACAAGTTGCGACAAGTCATCGTAAACAGTTCTGGTGACTTTAAAGTTTTTAATTTTACTCAAATTGAATTTAATTATGAAGTTGCGGATTTGCTGTCTAAAGGTTTTTCATTTGTTCCCTCTCATGCATTTGATTTTACTTCAACTGTTATTGATATGAAATTGTTTCTGAGGAAGATTAATTTTTCATTAATGTATCAGGACTCAATCTATAATGGACCACATAAGTTTAATATTTCAAGTATTTATAATCCTCCCTTGCATCCTAAGCTTTTATTATATGAGAGGATGTGTGAAAACCAGTTAAGGAACCTAGATAAAATTAATAAAAAGATGGAATATCCCTCAAATTTAAATAAAAAGGAATTAGAAATTTTAAAAAGTTTACAGAAAGGTGATATAAGAATAATGAAACCAGACAAGGGGGGAGAGGGGTAGTCATAATGGATAAAGATTTATATAATAAAAAATGAAGTTGATTTTAAATACAGATACTTATGAACAGGTATCTTTGAATGAATTGAATTGTGCGTATAAAAAGATTTTTTTACAGATTAATGATATGTTTTTAGATAAACGGATAGATATTGATTTATTTAATTATTTAAATATTTTAACACCTAGGATGCCCGTTTTTTTCGGGAATCCTAAGATGCATAAAAATATAGAAGATCCCCCTATGCACCCTCTAGTGGATGGGAGAGATTCTGTTACGTCAGCATGCGCCAAATATGTGGATTATGAATTTAAAAAAGTAATAATGAAGGAAGAATATATCTGTAAGGATTCTTGGACATTTTTAGAACATATGAATCAAATATTGTTTGATGCTAAAGATGTCTTGGTAACAATTGACGTATGCGACCTATATACAGTAATTCCCCAGGATATAGGGCTTCAATGGATTAGTGAAATTTTATATGAATTTTCTTTTGAACAAGATCTAAATAATCTTTTAATTGAGTTGATTGAAATTGTATTAAATAATAATTATATAAAATTTAATGATCAGTATTATATTCAAAGAAAAGGTATAGCTATGGGGTCCTCGTGTGGGGGGACTTATGCAAACTTAATTATGATGTTTTGGGAACAGAAGTTTGTATTTAATAGTAAATATTACAGTTATATTAAATCATATCACCATTTTCAGGATGATATCTGTTTAGTTTGGAGAAAAAATATTGAAATTTTAAATTAATTTTTAAATTATATTAATGAAACCACAAACTTTTTAAAATTTACATGGAATATTGATTTAGATAAAATTAATTATTTAGATATTAATTTGGTTAAAGATTATGAAGAAGAAGCATATATTTCCCTAATTTATAGGAAAAAAAACTTATTCCAATGGCTTCCTTCATTATACTAGTGCACATCCTGACCACCAGAAAAGGTCTGTAATTAAAGGCCAGTTGGTGAGAGCTGCTCGGATTATTACAAAATTCCCAGATTTTATAAATGAATGTGAACATTTAAAGCAGATGTTTTTAAATAAAGAATATCATATGTGGTTAATAGACAAATTAATTTTGGAAGTTAATCAAAAAAGAAAAAAATGGTTATTTTAAACCAATTTTGGAAATTAAAAGTGATTTAGTCAAGAAAAGTGCTAGCAAGATAGATGTAGGTAGTACTGGGGATAGAGGGAATAATAAAAGTTTAGATACATGTAGTAGATATAAGAATAGTAAATATGAAGAATTTCCAAAAGCTCTGGTTATTACTTTTACACAAGACTACCAAATTTTGAAAGAAGTGTTTAACACTAATTGGGAAATTTTAACCGGAGATATTTTATGTAAAGAAACATATAAGCCAATCTCCGATGCTAGTATATAGAAAAGGAAAATGTTTAAAGGATTTATTAAAATCTAATAATAATATAGGAATAGGAGAAAAAGTGAAGAAAGGAAATTATAAATGTGGAGCTTGTAAATGGTGTTTCAAAATTCAAGAATTGATAGTTTTATTATATGTGATAAAAAGTATTACATTAAAAAGAAATTTAATTGTAAATCCAGAGCAGTAGTGTATCTTGCAAGATGTAATTCCTGTACTGCATTTTACATAGGTAAGACTGAAAGAATGTTCACGCAGAGAATTTATGAGCATGAATATGCTATAAAAAATAAGAAACTGAATAATGCGCTAGCAAAACATATCAATGAATGTAATAATCATAAATTTTATTACATAGCGATAGATCAAGTGGAAATAGAAGAAAGGACCCCTTGGAACTTAATTCTGGAAGAAAGAGAATTGATCTGGCAAATAAAATTACAAGCCGATTTTGTGCCAGGTTTAAATGAAAGAAGTTCCATCGGGCTAATTTTAAAATTAAAGGCATTAACTCGTAATAAAATTAGAGATTAGCATAACATTGAATTTAAAGTATTTTAAGAATTCTGAATTATTATGGAGGAAGCCATATATTATAAACAATATAGTTAATAATATAGTAATATATTTAAGATAAAAAAAATTTAAAATTATATTATATGAATTTGATTATTTATAATTTATTATAGGAGTTAATATTTACTGTTATATATAGATTTATTAATATTAAATAAGTGAAATGTGGAATATTTAATTATAGATTTTAAGAGATTAGGTAAAGTTTGGGTTTCATTATATATATATGTATGAAAATTAAGAACTGATGCATGGTTTTGTATTGTTTTTTTAAAATATATATATGTTAGGATGTAAATGATTGTATTTAGGTATAGGTTTATCCATTATGTTTTGAATATTTATGAGTCTGGCATTTAGAAATTCTATTTCCCATTTTTCTGCAACTGAGCATGCTCCAAATTGAATTAGAATTTGGCGCTCTTTTTTGAATTATCAGAAGTTTATAAAAGGAAGTGATGTAATAGAGTCTTTTGTCTGAGGAAGTTTAAAACTTTTAAACGAAAGCGCTTACATATATTTGTTTTTGGCGGTTTTTTGGTGTTTTTAAAAGTTCATTTATTTGGCTGTATAAGTCTCGTTTCGTTATTAAATTGGATTTATTCATCTGGCTGGTGGCTTTTCATTCATATTTGTTCATCAGTTTGGTCGTTCTTTATCATGTATATAGAAGAGAATGTTTTTGAGCTGGGCTAACAAAATTATTTTATGTACAAGTATTCTTCCCTCTGGTGTCTGAAAAGTGGATATTTTCCAGAAACCTACGCATTGTTTAATATTACTTTTGTTTCTCATAGTGTGATACAGAGATTGCATTTGTACTGGGCTAAACTAATTCCTTTACTTATAGTCGTTTTTCCAGTTAGTGACAAGAACTAGAATGTTTTCCAGGATATGAAGAGTAGTTTATTTTGCTTCAGTTTCTTCCAAGAGAAACTGAAAGTTTGACTTTGTATATAACCACATAAACTAATAAGTTACCTTTCTTTACATGAAAACTGATTGAACACTTCATGAAGGTGTACGAGCGCAATTGTTTTTGAGCTGCTGTCAGTCATCTAACTTACTTTAGTTATTACTGGACTGCATTATAGCCAGTATAAAAATACACATTCAAGTTTTACTGGTCCACTACAGTCATTACCGGTTTGCCTTGTGCTACACCTGAAAGCCATTCACCTTTCATTTTATCTTTTTATTTCATTGTTTGCCTTTACTGTTATTATACACACTGTTAATTCACATTTTGTTTGAATTACCGATACCTTTATCATGTAGGTTATGTCTGAAGAAGTTCTATAACATCTCCAAGTATTCCATATTTTGCAGGATTTTCCAATTTTCCATTTGAATTTCCACCCATCAGGTTGTACAAAAGCTCTTGCAACATGAATAATGGTTTTGTTTAAAATTTATTTTGTAAAGAACTTACACCTGGAGTACATCTGTAATGCCAACAACATGAGATTGGTGTTAAAGATATAATCTGTATCAGGTATTAAACATACAGCCACTGCTTCAGTCTGACCCAGCGTAATTCTGGGATATGTGATTCATTGTATAAGAAAATCAGTGTATTCTGACACTTCATAGCACCATTTCTTCTGGTCTACATTATGGCTGCATGTCACATGCAGTTTTAGTAGCAGACAAGGTATGCAGGATCTGGTAGTGGCAGCACCCAGTCAGTAATAACCAAGTCATCAACATTTCATACTTAGTTTCACCATTATCCACATGCCCTATGCTTAATATCATGTTTGAGCTTGGGTAGGCTAATTTCATTTAAAAAAATGCATTAATGGCAATATGCTTTGATAAATGGCTGTAGAGGTACATATTTACATTACGTTTCTGTAACCTTATTTTATACACATGCATTTCTGTTTTATGTTTCTTCAGCACATTTGACAGTTGTGTATCTCTAAATTTCATACCTTTACTTAAATGATCCTTACATCATTGTTGTTAAATGGTACACAGTCATTTAGTAGAGGTCTGCATATTTCTCCACCACACTTCATCAGGCATGATCATTATTGTATTGTGTATAGGTCTTCTACACTGCTGAACTGATGCAACTTTCCCACAAAACTGTAACGTTTGTTGCAGTTTAACACGGTGATGGAAAATAGCAATGTAGTATTTTTAAAACAAACTATCCATGCTAAGGCAAAGAAAATTAGTTAATTGATATTTATTTCTTGTTGATGAGCAGGAATATCTGATTGTGATAAATACCCTTTTTTAACAGAGACCCAAAGAGAAAAGCTCCTTGTTTACATACGCGGTAAAAAACATATATCTTGGTTAAATATACATGTAAACATACACAATGATTAGCTGTACAGACGATTAAAGGTAAAGAGCTTGTATAATACAGCATACAGCTACAAGAAATAAAAAAATGCATTTACATATTGGATAGTTATTAATAAAGTAGTGGTACAATGTGAAAGAGAACAGCAAGGAGCAGAGGGAAAAGAAGTAAAATATAGTTATTGTTTACAGTATGATAGAAGCAATGTACACTAGTATTTCATGGGATGAGATGGCAAAGAGAATATACGGTTTTGATAGAGGCAGCGCAGTTTAAACGTTTACTTGGATAGGGATTAAGCAGGTGCAGGAGAGCCAGGTGCACTGCAAATACTGTTTTAGTAGGGTTTTAACAGTCGCGTAATGGAGTTCCACAGTTTTACAGCAAAGTAAAAGTACTGCAATCTTCCTATAGAGCTTTAAAAGTCATAGTAGTAATTCAGAAAAAATGGTGCGCTTTTTAATGTTTCACACCAGAAGGTCTTCATCTACCAGCCCCCTATATCGGGAGTGACTGCGAATCTTTTCATCAACTAATTTAATAACGTATCATACGTATGTATCAATCAACAGGGCTGACTTGAGGGAAATCCGTAATATTAGGAGGCACAAGGCTAAATCAAAGTGTCAATAATCTTACCGTTATGCCTAAATATTTAAGAGATATGTATGATTCTAAACGTATGTCAGGCATAATTTATTATTTTTTTCCAGCAAAATACTTTCGGATATCCAGCAAGCTCTACCACTTTCTCCTGTAAATTCTCTAGCTGGTCTCGGAGGGTCGAATAGTGCCTAATCCACTTGCCCGGTTAAGAAAGATTAAATAAAGGCATGAACTGACAAACACACTGTCATGGGAGTTAAAACAAAACTAATAAAAACATTTAAAAAGTCGTTTTATTACTGGTTTATATGTAACATGTTCTTGTTCCATAGCCTATAGTCACAATGACGGACATCTGTCATTATTTTGGTCAGTTTGGGATAGCCCTAACAAAATTGCGTTTGTTCTAAACGAAAGCTTAGTAGTTAAATAAACGATGGCAGCAAAATACTGCGTTTTGAAGTTTGCCGTACACTATCTAAATATGTCTGCCACCTTATCTTGCTGACTGCTGCTGCAATGCGCCATCTTGAATATACTGAGGTACGGAATATAGTGCTTAGCAAACCACTGTTGCTATACAAATAGTAGGGCATGCGCAAGCGAAGAAAGCCGATTCATTGGTGGTTTGAAAGGAAATTCAGAAGACGCCGGGAGTCGGTATTGCTAGCAAGCATGGAGTCTTCTGATTATGGGTACTCAGGCAGTTATGACCGTGGTGGGGGTCGTGGCAGGAACCGAGGCTCTTCAAGTTTTTATGGTGGTTCTACAAGTGATGGTGGGTCGCGTCGGGGTAGACATCCCCCTCACTTGAAAGGCAGAGAAATTGGGCTCTGGTATGCCAGACAGCAGGGCCAGAAGAGCAAAGAAAATGAGAGGAAAGAGGTTAGGTTGTTTAGGAAACTGTGTTTTGAATGTATAGATGTGTTAGCAGTTTTTTTGTATGGTGATTGAATAAAATACTATTGTTTTTACTTTTATCTGCATAAAAGAGGTTACACAGAGATCCTTTGGTCCTAGAGATCCTAGGAGAGGAGCTGTCATCCCCGAATGATCCGCTTTGACTTGTTTTTCTTAGTGAGCCCAGCTCTTCCATCATTCTGTGGTCTAGTCATTGATGGTCATATATTCCCATATGTAAATATAAAGTGTGCTGCACGATACTGTGGGTCTCATTCCATTCATTAGGCTGATTTAGTTTTTAGTTGCTTATTAACCCGTTAGGGTTTTATGGGCAATGTGGAAATAAGACTTGAATCAACATTTTAAAGTAGCTTTTCTTAACTTGTTATCTTGCTTTGACTTTACGTGCTGTAAGTTAAGTATCTTAACTTTCCATGTAAATTATGTGGCATGCTGTGTGAAAAGTGGGCAGGGCTACTTGTCACATCATCAGAAGTTCAAAATGCAGTGTAATAAAAATGTTGTAAACTGCAGTTTAACAAAATGGGCTAACCTGTAATGTGTGTGAACATCGAGGCTTAATTATGCGTTGGAAAACTCCCTTAAGTAATTATTTAATATTTTCACTGTATAGTAGAGAATATTTTGTGAGCACTGACACTTACCATACCTTGCAGTGTGGTACAGTTTTAAGGTCACATATGACAGATGTAGTGTTGGTATTAATATGTATTTGGGAGTTTGACTTTTTGTTTGACACTTTCATTGTTATATATTTATTGGTTTTATTTTGGTATATCTTCACTTCTTCAGGTGAACTTGTACACACAGACTACAGCTAAAGTTTTTTTTGTGTTGTAGCTTTTTTTGGTTTATTACCAAATGTTTGTATGCTAACAGCTTGAAATGGAATTTGGGTGGTTTTAGATTTTATTTGATGTTCTATTTGAGGATACAAGATGCGACTATCGAAAATCATTTGAGGTAGAACCATCTATTATATTATGTGGGTGACATAGATAATTGATAAAACAGGATGTTTTTACTTAATGCATAGTGATAAAGGACTTGCTTGTGTTGGGGTGTGTAATTGTGAAACTGGATGTTGCATATTTATTTGGAGGAGGCGCATTTATTATTTGCCTAGCATTATTAGAAACTTGCTAATGATACTGGTTAATTTCCATTTACTTTTGATGCTGTCACACCTGAATGTGATTTATGTATAAAGCAGACTGAGTACTGTTTAAGCAGTGAAATTTTGTAGAGTTTATATTTATTTTATAGGTGGTAACAATCTGTGTGGTGAGTGGAAGCAAGAATGTTCTGCACTCTTCTGACCGGTATGTTATTTTAGCAGTAAGGCAGAGGATTATGATCAGGAAAGTGGTCATAACCCACTTGCTGTGTTCTCAACATGGATGTAGAGGAAGATCTCTTTGAGAGTAAGGCTCAAGAGTTGAATCTTGACATCCATGTGGGAACATCTAAGCAAAGTTATGATTGGAGCGACCTGTTCATTCTTTGTGCATAAAGTGTTCCTTGTAGTGCTTGAAGTGTTGCCTGCTTCCATATAGTGCAAAAGTCAAATAGAAAGAGATACAAACACGTAAAGCTAAATGTTTTTACAGTTTTGAGAGCTTTAAAACACTTGGCATTGACACATAAAGAATGGCCACCACTCCTCCCCTGTAAGGTGCCCAGAAGATGCTAAATTGTTTGTGCTGAAACAGGCACTGTAAATAGTAGTGTGATAAACAGGATACAGAAATTTAAAGGAGAAAACAAAATTATTTTTTACTTTATATATAAATAAAAGTAAACATTTTGATTTGCTAGTATAAAAAGATACCATTGACAAGGTGAAGAGTTTTGAATCCAACATAGAAAACGTATCTAAATTTTAAGATTGAGTAGATAGAAACAAATTAATAAGAAATGGTAAAGTAGGATAAAACAATTAGGGACAGTCAGAGACGGCTTTTGGTCAACTGGTGCCCTAGGCAAAAGGGCTCCAGACCACCACCTCACACCACCGGCCCTCACCAGATGTGCAGTAGCAAGCCCCGCCCAAAACCCACCCCTGTGATATGTCCTTCATGAATATGCATTCCCTCCGAATGTACCATCGGATGTCAAAAAAAGAAATCAAGCGCACTGACATGTAATATAACAATAACTAAAACAGTAAAACGTTACCAACATCAATTCAGTTGGTAACATGGGAAGGTAAGGGAATGCAGTTTAATAATACCCGTGTACTTTAGTATGCAGTAATCGCAGTTTAATCTTCTTTCGGCTGCTCCCATTGGGGGTTGCCACAGCAGATCAACTGTTTCCATTTCTTCCTGTCCTCTGCATCTTGTTTTGTCGCACCAACCACCTGCATGTCCTCTCTCACCACATCCATAAACCTTATCTTAGGCCTTCCTCTTTTCCTGTTACCTGGCAGCTTCATCCTTAGCATCTTTTTCCCAATATACTCTGCATCCCTCCTCAGCACATGTCCAAACCAACGTAATCTTGCCTCTCTGGCTTTGTCTCCAAATCTTCCAACCTGGGCTGACCCTCTAATATACTTATTCCTAATCCTGTCCATCCTCGTCACACCCAGTGCAAATCTTAACATCTTCATCTCTGCCACGTCAAGCTCTGACTCCTGCCTTTTTGTCAATGCCACTGTCTCCAACCCATATAACATAGCTGGTCTCATTATCCTCTTATAGACCTTCCCTTTCACTCTTACTGGTACTCGTCTGTCAAAAATCACTCCTGACACTCTTCTCCACCCACTCCATCCTGCCTGTACTCTCTTCTTCACCTCTCTTCCACACTCACCATTACTTTGAACTGTTGATCCCAAGTATTTAAACTCATCCACCTTCGCCACCTCTACTCCCTGCATCCTCACCATTCCTCTATCCTCCCTCTCATTCACACACATATTATGTCTTAGTCCTGCTGACCTTCATTCCTCTTCTCCCTAGAGCATATCTCCACCTCTCCAGGGTCTCCTCCACCTGTTCCCTACTCTCACTACAGATCACAATGTCATCTGCAAACATCATAGTCCATGGGAACTCCTGTCTGATCTTGTCTGTCAATCTGTCCATCACCAATTTAATAACTAGTTCTGAAATCAGTGTGCTTCGCCCATTGAACTCATTGGTTTCCCTCCAGAGTGTAGCAGGCAGGTTATTCAAGCATTTCATATACACATTCATATGAAAAATAATAGTTTACATTCATGTAATTTTATTTTGTAATTTTAAAGGAAAAATTTTTTTATACATTTATGTATGTTACGTACTGTCAGAGTTTTCCCCTGCGGCCTCTTGGCAACAGAGTTTGCTCAGTCAGACTTTCCCAGTCATCTAACTATAAAAAAATAAATAAAAATTCTGAGTACAGAGGAAGAGGTGCATCAAGTCTTGCACATGTTGCAGTGTAAGCTACTATGTGTGAATTTACAGTATATAGTCGCTGGCTTGCATTTTTTCCACTTTTGCTGAATAGACGGAGGAGTAATGAATTGTATTACTGATCTGTAATGAGTCTGCTGTTGTGTTTGTTTTAAACTGCGCAGTCACTTGGTACTCAAACCTAGTGGCTGTCTTTTAGATTTCTCATTATTCCTTCTGGTTTGTGTCACATTGCTGTTTTACCTCATTAGCTTGAGAACAAGCGAGTAGGGAAGGGGAGAGGCAGCAGCCTTAGTATAACTAATTAAGTTACTGCTTTCAAATTCAAATGGGGTTAACCAAGAGGAAGGTTGGAAACAGTACTGAGTTTTTGTGTAAATTGCCACTCGCGATTTCCAAAAATTCTGAGTGCTAGGCCAGTTGTCATTTTGGTTTAGAACAGCTTTCAACACCTGCTAAAGGATATGCTGTAGTCTGGTTCCCAGGCTAATGAGATGTCAGTGCTGAAGATAACTGTTTAATATATTTTTATAATATCATGCTGAAGGAGTCATCCCAAAAATATGTATGCACGCGCAATTACTTGAAGGCTAATGACATATGCAGACCGGGTTGTCACTCAATTCGTGACACGCTCACTTCTGCGCAAAACGAAATGGTGAAGCCCTCAAGTAAAATATCGCCTTGTGGTCTACCTACACCATCCAGTTTATTGGAAAAGCGCCCCTGCTAAAGTGGCACCGTAGGCAGCTGCCTTGTTGGCCTATGCCTAAGGCCGGCTATGGGGACAGTAGATAAGTAAGGGATAGTTACAGGACAGTAGAACAGAAAGAGGAGGTAAGTAGGGAGATGGAATGACGTATAAAGAGGGCAGGGTGTTTCTTCTGGCTAACTATGAATAACAACTTAAATGTAAGAGATTATACCATGGTCAACTTGCATAACTGGTGGGCTAAAACTGATACTAGAAGTCTGTTTAAACAGATCTTGTGTACTGGGACTGCTTCTCAAAGGTCACCTTCAGTGTGCAAAGTTAATGGACTGGAACTGGTACTTATTGGGTGGCTCCATTATGCTGATCTTATGGACTGAAGTAGCTGCTTATGTAGTATTCCACTCCAGTAAGCATATCTGATGGCAAGATATCTTTTGCGCTGAAATAGTCAGTTATTCAGTTTCTGTACAGATTGGCTGGAACCATTGTTTAGTTAAGACCACTCCACCTTCCAGATCAAAGGGTTTGGAGTAACTACTAAACTGTCTGCAGGCTGTAGTGTATAGATCTGATTGGCTGAAACCAGGACTAAGCTAGCATTTGATCAGTACTTGGATATGAGGGTCTGGAACTGCTGTTCAACCAGCAGTAGACTTGTCTGCTAATCTGTGGGACTGGAACTGATGCTTGACTATCGATCATCATCATGCTGATCTGAGGGGCTGTAACCACTGCTGTGCCATTAGTTCGCTCTAGTGCATACATCAAGGGCAGAAACCACTGCTGAGCCCGTTGCTGAGCTATTAGTCAACTTCACGACACAGTTCTGTGGAGCTGGAATCTTTATTCAGCAAGTGTTCACCTTTAGTTATGCATTTCTGAGGGGCTGCAACAGCTGTAGCTGTCCACTAGGAAGATCTAATGGGCTAGAACTCTACCTTGAGTTCTTCTCTTCACTGAAAGAAGAGTGGCAACCACAAATTATATATAGATCAAATTCAGTGCTACTTAATGAGAGAAAGAAAATCATTGTCATTTTTACTCTCTCTAATGGGCACATTCAGAAACATTTAGAAGAATACTTCCCTGGTTCCCTTAGTAGCGCATTACCTAAATTAATCCATTCCATTTCCCTTTAAAAAATATAACCGAAGTGGAAACTGCTTGCTTGCGGATTTTTTTTTTTATATATTTGCACTCACCATGTGGTGGTGCTGTGGTAGCGTTGTCGCCTCACAGTTAGACGTTGCACGTTTGATTCTCAGTTAGAGCATCTTCTGTGTGTTGACATGTGTGAATGGGCATTCCTTCGTTGAAGTTTATGCGTTAGGCCCGGCAAGCCAGCACGTAAAAATCTACTGCCAATCATTAGCGGACCGGAGTTCCGCTGTGGCGACCCCTAACTGGGAAAAGCCGAAAGACAGTTTACTCGCCATATTTTACCTACTCAGTTGTACTCGCCAAGTGTTTCCAGGCGCACAGATATAATATAGCACCATTTTTTTTTCTTCCTCTTTACTTTTCCTAGTATGCTGTCACAGCTTTTCTCTCCTTATTCATTCATTTTTGTTCAGTCCTGGGGGTGGTAGGAAGCCAGACTGGATCCCAGCAAACAATGATTGTAAGTGGTGCACAACCTTTTTGTGGGGAGGGCAACTACACTAATTCTTAATGCATCTGTGGGCCACCTCAAAACATAGTAAGTCATTACGATTTAACAATGGGTACTGGTGATTGGCATTTTTACTTAAGACAGCAGTCATGAAATTTTGTTTTCTACATCAACTTTGCATTTAACTTTATTTTGGCTTGCAGCCATGACTTATTACAAATTCTTGCAGAAAGTTGCTACTGTTTACAGACTAAAAGTTATAAACAGCAAAGAATAGTTCTTCTGCTGCTAAAATTAGAGGGTGTGCGCAACTGCAGTCAATTAGGTAAGTAAGCACGTGCTAGAAAGTTGTTGTGACTGGAGTAAGGCATAGCATTTTTTCAATTTTTTAGAATTTTTGGTTACTCTGGCGGCCGGATGGTGTTGGGTCAAGGGCCGGATTTGGCCCCGGGATCGGACATTGTGCACCACTGCTGTAGGTAGAAAACCAGTCCATTGCAGAATATCTTCTTGTGTGTAAACAGGCGTGCACACACACATAGACATGTGTATACATGACACTCCATGAAATTTAATGTGCCTAGGTTTCATCTGTGGGAGCAAAATGCTCAGTTTGTTTCAGACTTGTTACATTAATAGCAGACTGATCGCAAGGAATCGGAAAAAAGTTGCTGATTGGTCTAAATGATAAACACGTGTTGAGGTATAAATCGCAAAGCGTTAAATGCACTGCATACTCCACACTTGGTATTTATAGCATGCTTTATTTAAGCTGTGTGCTCTTTTCATGAATGAAAAAGAAAAGAATGTGAAATGAGTTTGTCATACAAGCAGGCTGACATTGGGCCACTTGCACAAAGCAGAGAACATGCTTTGTTAAAAGTGTGCAACTCTGCTACCTTAATGCCTGCATTTACTATAACAAACTATTCTTCTTCCATGCTAATTCCATTTTGCTTTAATGTTGATTCTTGTATTTAAACGTGGTTTATGTGCATTGAATGTGCACAGTTTTGTACTTTAAAAGTGAATGGTGCTAGGCAGATATTACTGTTCTACAATAAGTCTGTTGTACACTCTGCCTGTGTGAAATGTAGCATTGTTAAGCTAGCTCAATTGCTTGTTGAAGTTTTGAGCATTTTATGAACATTCAAGTATGTCTTGCTTATTGGAAGTACAACACACTTCTTTTAATAGCCTACTGTGACAATCAGGATAGTAAAACCTTAACTGTGCATAGAGTATATTTATTACTTAATGCACATCTGCCTGAAAAACAGTAACACTATTCAGCTGAACATGAGGAGTAGCTGTACAAGCTGTCAGGTGACAGTGTAGCTGTGTGCAATATGCTGTCGTGTGGACAAAGATGTCTTTTAACTGCATGTATTTAACGTGGTATAGGGATAGATTAGCCGGGCTTTGTTTCCAACTCTGGATCTCATTCTTCAACAGCTGTTATACTTTTATTTGTTTTATTAGGGGATGTATAGTGGGATTGTTATAACCTCTGTAGTCATTTTTACTTTTGTTTTTGCTGTTATTTTTTATTAACATTTATTGTGGTAGATGAAATGCTGATAAGTATGTATTTAGTTCACTGCTGTGTATTTTATATATATTTTTTTCTGGTTCAGGTATATTATGCTGCATGTCTGAAACGGTCAAGTATTTGTTAAATGGGCAAATTTCTCCTGAAGGAAAGGGCAGTCATTTCTGATTTTTTAAATTTATTTGTGAAATAGCATGAGGAAGATAATTGGTGTATGCGGGAATATAGCCTGGCTGAGTGTATGTGTACGTAGTGTGTCTGAGGTGTATTGAGGGGATACAAATAGTGTTGTATATGAATTGATTGTCACTCTGGAAGACCTAACAGCTGTTTTTATAGATCTTCTGTCCAATGGATCTAAATTTCTTTGCAGACTTGCTGTCTGTTAAGATTTAAATCGGTCCCAGATTCTCCATTGTGGAAGACTGCTGCTTATCTTGACGTACATGTACATATGTAGTTGCATTACAGACTTGATAAATGAAAGCATTGTAAAAACACATCTCAAGGTATATTGCTTTTAACCCATCTAGCTTCTGAATGTGCACATTTCCTATTATCCACCCACCCGTTTAACTTAACACCTTGATCTGTACCATGTCACATCTTTAATGCCTGATACATTACCTTAATGCCATAGCATTGTCTGAAAAACCAAGCTGAAAGCATAAGCCAGTCAAATGTAAATATGTTGTGTACAGGTACAATCAGCAATGTTGTTGGTAAGAAGCATTTTTATAATGATGTATTCAGTCTTTACCATAATATAAATGCAAAAATTTAAGGTTTCACCATTTTTTATATTTTGGGAACTGTGTATTGGAACTATAGTGTTTGAGTGTTCGGACAACAAGTAATTCTTTTGATTGCTTACAGAAGTGTTAAACATTAAGCTTTGTTTGTGTAATTAACAGTATTGAGGACTGAGCATCTCTCAAGTTGTCTGACTTGTAATGTGAGCGACTGTCTTCAACACTGTTTTAAGCTTCTTTCCTGTGTCGACCAATATTTTAAGATTAGCGTTGGAAGTACTAATGCACACAGAAGTATTGCTTAATTCTAAAGATACAAAACATCTCTAGTGCACTGTATTGCACATGGACAGTCAATATTTATTCATCGCGTAAGGTTTTGCTCGATACCTTATCATAGTTTTGATAGCTGGTATTGGAAATTTCTTTGCAATTACTGGCAAACTAGCATTCTCCAGTATTAGTACATACTGTTTGTGCACTATTAGCGTTGGAAGTACTAATGCACACAGAAGTATTGCTTAATTCTAAAGATACAAAACATCTCTAGTGCACTGTATTGCACATGGACAGTCAATATTTATTCATCGCGTAAGGTTTTGCTCGATACCTTATCATAGTTTTGATAGCTGGTATTGGAAATTTCTTTGCAATTACTGGCAAACTAGCATTCTCCAGTATTAGTACATACTGTTTGTGCACTGTTATCGCAGATCTTTCTATCTTCCACTATAGCATTTCACACCATACCCCTTAAACATGTAACTTGTTCACTTGTTAAAATACGAATAGTAAGTGACAAATGATGGTGATATCCGCTGCTATACAGGACACCCTGTGTGAAAGATCTTGGTGTGTTTGTTTACTTTCACCTAGCACTTCATTATGCTGCCTGTTTATTAATTGGTAAATCACTTGGTTTAAGGAGGTTAACTTCAAAAATATCAGGATGCCATAAGGAGCTGTGGATGTTAAATGGAAGTGCACAAAAAGGCAGTACAAGGCAAAAATAACAGTAGCCTACTAAAATGAGGCACACCCCTTATTACCAGTTTTTTTAATAGAAGAGTTTTATGTAGTAAGCCATATAGAAGTGTTTTTATTTATTTATTTTTTTTAAGGTGGGCATCTTTATGGCTTACTACCAAAAAAATGTAAGATGGTGAGATGTTTGTGGTAGTTCATAGGTAGGTACTAGGCTATCGGCCCAAGGGCCTACGTAAGCCTAGCCAGCATGGTGCCATAGCTTAAGCCACCCAAGAAAGTCATTTTCCTGTGCCACTGTCCAGCAGAGACACAGAAGTGATCCCCGGGGTATATTTCCTATTTCCCATCCACTCATCAAGATTTTTCTTGAAGAGTGCTAATGAAGAACTTTGCTTGACATAGATGGGTAGCTTGTTCCAGAGTATAGGAAGTCTCTGGGACAGGAATCTATCCCTCCAGTGTGTCCTGTTTATTGTGGTGACAAGGTTTAGGTCCCTAGAGCGTGTAGCTTGGAGGGATTGGGATTTCTTTAGGTGTAGCATGTCCAACATCTCTGGGTTTGACATAGCTTTATATGTTGGGCAGAGATCACCTCGGAGTAGGCGATATGCTCTGGAGTAAAGCTGGAGTCTTTTGAGGCGGTCGGTGTAGGGCATTTGTTTTGAGGCCAGTAATCCTCTTTGTGAGGTACTTCTGTGGCCTTTCCAGCTGCTGCAGATGTCTTGTGAGGTACATTCCAAAAGGGGCGTTGTACTCTATAATGGGTCTAATGAGTGATTAGTAAAGGGGAACAATGACCTCCTTTTTTTTTTTTTTCCTGGATGAGAACCCTTTTATGATGAGGTGTGCCACGTAGAAGGACTTCCTGACTACTGTGGCGATGTGACTATCAAAGGAGAGACTACTGTCCACCTGGGTCCTAAGGTCCCTTATCACACATTCGGTGTTAAGTAGATTGCTGCCTATGGGGTAGTTCATGGGTACAGAGTTTTTACCAAAGGGGATGACACTGCACCTTTTGGCATTGAGCTTGAGGCCATGGCTCTGTCATCAGGCATCTGTCTCGGTGGGGCCCCTTCTGTAGGATGTCCACATCATTTGGGAACTTGACTATGGCTCCTAGTTTGCAGTCATCTGCGAACTTTGTCGGCCAGAGGCCTTCTGTGTTAGCCTGTACTTCAGAGAAGTAGATACCAAACAGGAGAGGTCCCAGGACGGAACCCTGTGGCACTCCACTTGTCACTGCCTTGAGGTCAGATTTGGAGTCTGCAACTTTTACAGTGTTGGATCTATCAGTGAGCCAGTTGGCAACCATCTTGTGACATAGGGATTTATACCTAGTTTAGTGAGTTTAACTATCATTCCAGAATGGGGGGTGGTGTCTAAAGCCTTGGCGAGGTCAAAATAGGCTGTGTCAACCACCTTACCCTCATCCACGGCTTTGGTGACTGCCTCAAAGAAGTCGATCAGGTTCAGGATGCATGATCTGCCTTTCACAAACTCGAACTGGGTGGGATCCAGAGTTTGGAGGTTACCAGTGTCTTTGTTTATGAGTTCCATGATGATACGTTCCATGGCCTTGCAGACCAGGCTCGTCAGGCTAATAGATCGATAGTTCCCGGGATCAGTGGTGGCCCCCCCTTTGTGGAGTGGGATAACTGTTGCTGTGCGCCATTCAGTGGGCACAAAGCCTGATGTGAGGCTATTATTGAACATGGTGCTTAAGTGGGGAGCCAGTTCATGTAAAACGCAGCCTGGGATGTTGTCCGGTCCCATGGATGCTGTGTTTATGGCTTTAGAGAGTGCAGCTTTTACCTGCGTAATTGTGATTGGGACTCTGCATTCTTCCTGTATAGATATGGGCCCTTTAAGGGGTGAGAGGTGGGTAAAGTTAGCACTGAACCGATCTGCCAGGATGTTGGCAGTATCAGTTGGTTCTGTAATTTTCGTGCCTTTGTGCTGTAACTCAGAGCAGATCTGGGTGTTGCCATCTAGATTCTTGACATAGCTATAGAATGCTTTGTGGTTGTCCTTGGATTCGGTGGCAATTTTGTTTTTGCAGCTAGCTTTGGAGGATCTTATAAGGGATCTCAGCTTCTTACTGAGGCTGACCAGGGAGCTCCTCCACTCATGGGATTTTACTCTCTTTTGCAACAGTTTCTTCCTTCTGTTGTACAGTTTGTTTATGGCAGGGGACCACCAGATTGGCTTCCTTTTTTTGGAGGATAGCGTCTTGGTTCTGTTTGGGATAGCACGATCCATGCACTCGTGTAAGTGCTTATAGAGTGCATTTGTGTAGGATTCAGCAGTTGTAACGGCATTGTCCATCTGCATGGGTGTCATGAAGTTCACCACTTCTGTCTTAAGAAGCATGAAGTTGGCTTTGGAGAAATTTTTTACTGTGGTTTCCTTAATGGGGGTGGGGGCGGGATGTGGATATCAAGGGTGATAAGCTTATGGTCGGATTGGACCAACAAGGGGTTGACATCAGGTGTGGAACACCGGTCACTCATGTTGGTAATGACTAGGTCTAGGATGTTGTTGCCCCTGGTGGGGGTGTGGATAAGTTGCTCTAGGGCATTGGAGTTAATGAATTCCAGAAAGCGTTGAGCTAAGGAGTTGGTACACGAGTAGGTACAATCTTGAAGTTCACATTTCACACATCATTGTATTTCGACACAAGATGTAGTTATTCCTAAATAGTAGTAGTATACATTTCTTTCTAATCCATTACTTGTAAAGAAGTGCAAACTGGTAGCATTACAAAGTGCATCATTTTCATAATAAACAGGGAAAGCAAAAGATTACAGTAACACTGTGCTGTATGTTGCTATGAAATGCCATGCAGATTCAAAATGATTGCTTGTTACACATAGCTGCAAACTATAGAAGCGGTTAGACCTTTATAGAAATAGGCCACTGATTGCTTTAAATTAAAATGTTTACGATTAAAGTTGTGGTTATTTATTTTAAACCTGTGCAGCCTAGTGTTGTAGCAGTTACCTAGGGAGAGATCAGTTTTGTTTTTTGTTGCACGGATACACAAATGAGCTACAACAGTCTGCTGGCACTAAAGCTGGACTCATTAATAGTGGATGTTAAGTTGTCAATCTCGCCTTCATTTTTGCTTGATGGGTTTGGAGCCGATCCTCGGCTCCGACTCGGCACTTTGCTAAGCTCGAGAGTCACTTTTACCAGCTAGAGGCAGCCCCATATCCCATGATGCAAGGCGGTAAGTACCCAGATCTCATTTGCCGCTTCGCTGATGAGGTCCTCCTTTTGCCAGCTCCTGGTAAGTGTTAGTTTTAAACTACTAGTTGCCCCAAAAATTTAATATTAACAACTTTTCTTTAGAATACCTTTATTTTTATGTAATTGTAAGCCCTTTTCTGACTAAAATTATTTTTCCTTCCTTTTCCTTTTAGTCAGGCCTTCATTCCCTCCCATCCCCCCCTGTTAGGGTGTGTGTGTGAGAGGTTAATTATTGTTTAAGTTACATTTTTTAGTTGTCTGATTGGGACTGTGTGTGTGTGTACTGTTTTTTGTATACTGCCATGTCCAAAGAAAGGGTCTCAGGCTTTAAGAAGTGTGACTCGTGCTGTCAGAAGATGTCTCTGACAGACGGTCACACTTCTTGCTTATATTGCCTGGGACCTCTCCACCTGCAGGACTCCTGTGCAATTTGTCACTCCTTTAGCCAGAGAGTCGTGCAGGAGGGGAGAAATAAGTTGATTTTAAGGGGTCTCCTTAAACCGGAGGGCTCTCCGGCCAAATCGGTTCCGAGCAAGACTTCAAAATCTTCCAAGGCCCAGGCTTCTGTATCTAAGCCGGTGGCCTCGGCTCCGACTTCTTCGGAGTCGAAATCGGCTCCGGCTGGAGCCGATTCTGTCTTGCCAAAATCTTCGGCACCGATGGCTATCGGTGCCGATACTGCTATGGTCACCTTGGTGTCGGCTCCGACCACCATGTGGCTCAGGCTTCAGTGTCGGCACCGACCGGCTCTGACACCGTTACTGTTATGTCTGTATCGGCTCCGGCTGGAGCAGATGCATCGAGACTTTCATTCGGAGCCGAAAAGTTATCGGCTCCGTCTGGATCTGTGGTCTCTTCGGCTCCAATGGTTCCTTCGAGGAAGAGGTCCAGGTCCCCTTCCTTGGAACCGATACTTTCGGCTCCGGCCTCACCTCTCCTTTCGGAGCGGAGCCATCGGAGCCGATCATCCAGGTCATCCAGGCTTTCAGACCATGATTTAGAGAGGGTGGTAAGTAGATTGTTGAAGTCACAGGCACTGGCCCAGATGCTTCATAGTCCGTCTCAACAGACGACTATTAGTCCACACCCTCTTCAAGTTCCTCCTTCGACTCTACCTCAGAGTTTGGAGCTGGAGTCTTCGGGGATAGTTACTGCTACAGCTGAGGGGCAGATACCCCCCCCTTCTGCACCCTCTGCATCTACTCTTATCTCCTCTTCGAGACCTTCCTTGGAGGGATTCGGTGGTCGGGCTTCCCTGGTCTCCTCCGAGGGGGTGAGTGGCATCGGACCCTTGTCCGACCCCACTCTTCCCCTTGGAGCCTCGGCCTTGGTGAGCTCGGCTCTGACATCTGCCTCGGAGCCTTCCCTTTCAGTGGGCCCGGGAGTCCTGGTTTCTTCGGAATGGGCCCTCTCGGATCTCCCTGGGAGGGGGGCCTTTGAGGTGATGAAGAGTGTGCTGGCCACTGGGCTCAGCGAGCAGTCTATTCCCTTAGCTCCTCCCTCTACAGTGCCTGTCGATATCTCTTCCATCTCTCTTGCTCCCGGACCCAGAGATCCACCGCCTCAGGTTTCCCCACTGGGAATATCCCCCTCTTCTGAGGATTCTCCTGACCAGTCAGGAGATCCTCCGCGCAAGAGGACTTGTAAGAGGAAATACCTAGACTCCTCTGAGTCTATCACTTCAGATACCGACTTAGATGTGTCAGAGGGATCCCCAAGATCCCCCTCTGAGGATGTCTCCTTTTCAGACATCCTAGAACTCCTAAAACAGAGGGGAAACTGGCCCTCCACAAATCCCTCTGAGGATGAGTCGGTATACCTAGAGGCGTTTGGATCTCGGCCCTCCACCTCCTGGGTGTCTCCGCCTTTCGACCCCCTTATGGAGGTTATTGCTTGAAAGGCTTGGGCTGCTCCTGACTCTGTAAAGCCAGTTCCTAGGAGGCCGTCTAAATTTATTACAGCCCCTTCGGAGAAGCAATTCCTTACAAAAGGTGTCCCTGTTGATGCCATGGTGGTGGCGGCTGCCACTAAGAAGGAACTTGCAGATCCTTCCGTACCAGTCCATCCTCCTAATAAAGATTCTAGGACCATGGATAGGTATGGCAAGCGGATATTCTCCTCAGCGACCTTTGCCATGCGCTCGCTGAACTACTTATGTCACTTCACCAGACTCCAAAGGGACATCCTTAAGGAATTAGGTGAAGTAGTGCAGGATCCTACGGCTGCAGGGGCTCAAGAGAAAATTGCTTCTCAGCTAGGAATCCTTAATTCTATAGCTAACTCCTCCATGCGACTGATATCATATGCAGCAGATGGAGCGAGTAGAGCCGCAGGTACAGGGGTGGCTCTTGGACGTCAATCCTGGATGCGGCTCTGTAATTTTGCAGATCCCTTTAAGGCGTCCTTCACAAACTCTCCCTTTGACGGGTCAGCATTGTTTGGCCATCAAGTGAAGGATACATTGACCAGGTGTGAGCAGGACGGAAAGACTCTTTCTGCCGTAGGGGTCCGTTTTTCCACCCCTTCTAGACCTTACCCCAAAGGACAGAAGGGTGGAAAGATGTGGTTCCGCAAATCCCAGGGAGTCACGCCGGATACACGTGGTCAGTTTCCCCTAGAGGCAGAGGGGGTAATAATAACAGACGCCGCTCTAGAGGCAGAGGGGGTCCACAAAACCAGGGAAGCAGAGAGCCTCTCTGACAAGCCCTTCCAGCATCCCTGAGATGTTGCCCGACTGTCCATCCTTGGAGGCAGTCGGGGGAAGACTATCACTGTACCCAGAAGCCTGGCGTTCCCTCTCTCAAGACAGATGGGTACAGTCGATTATATCCGAGGGTTACAAAATTCCTTTCGAGGAAAGTCCTTTCTCTCACAAAAATTCCCTTCCAGATGTACCACCCGGTCTAAGGGAAGTTGCAGAGTTAGAAGTATTAAAACTTCTACAAAAAAGAGCCATTCAGCCAGTTACAACAGACCATTCAGAGCCCGGAATCTACTCAAGATTCTTTTTGGTCCCCAAAAAGACGGGAGACTGGAGACCAATACTGGATCTCAGCAGACTCAACAAGTCTGTGAGAAAGACAAGATTCCGGATGGTCACACTTCAATCAATTTTGCCCTTACTAGAGAAGGACAACTGGATGTGCTCAATAGATCTTCAGGATGCGTACTATCACATAAAAATTCACAGACGCTCCAGAAGATTTCTCCGCTTTCGGCTGGGGTCCAGTCATTTTCATTTCAGAGCCCTGCCCTTTGGTCTCACTACAGCCCCCAGAGTGTTCACCAAATGTATGGCAGTGGTCACGGCTCACCTGAGACGTCAAGGATTCCAGGTGTTTCCGTATCTGGACGACTGGCTCCTTTCAGCCACCACCAGGCATCAACTTCTTCAAGCCAGGGATTATACACTAAATCTCTGCACTCGATTAGGAATTTCGATAAACTACGAAAAATCCTCTTTATTGCCCTGCCAGTCTATTACCTTCATAGGCGCAAACTTAAATACTGTTCGGATGTCAGCAACCCTCACAGACCAAAGAATCTCAGATATACAAAGTCATGTGAGGATCATCCTTGCCAGCAAAAAGGTGCAAGCCAGAATGGCTCTGAAGGTGTTGGGACTTATGGCTGCGGCTATTACCCTCCTTCCCCTGGCCCGCTTCTACATGCGCCTGCTTCAATGGATGTTGTTCACTCAGTGGTCTTAACAACTTCCAATGCGTCACCGAATCCTGGTGACACAAAATTGCAAGAATCATCTTTCATGGTGGATTACTTCCCCCCAGATTCACCAAGGCAGACCCTTTGTATCCCCGGCCCCGGTAGCCACAGTCACTACGGATGCCTCCCTGATCGGGTGGGGGGGGGTCATTATCAGGGCAGGATGGTTCATGGGACGTGGCAACCGTTCGAATACCACCTGCACATAAATGTCCTAGAGATGAGAGCAGTGCTTTTAACGTTGCAAGCCCTCAATGACTTTCTTCCCTTGGGAACAATTGCAGTTTGCACAGACAACATGTCTGTAGTATGGTATATCAACAAACAGGGCGGAACCAAGTCCTACCGCTTGTGTCGAGAAGCTCTCAGACTTTGGCAATGGGCGATCTCCTCTCATCGGTTTCTGGTAGCAACGCATATCCCTGGGAAAACCAACATTCTAGCGGACAGATTGAGCAGAGCTATTCTCATGCCTCACGAGTGGTCTCTCAAACAATCTATTGTGGAGGAGATTTTTCTAGAATGGGGCCGCCCATGTTGCGATCTTTTTTGCTACTCCCCAAAACAGCAAATGCCCAGACTTCTTTTCTCTCTTCCCGGCCATCCCCCCAGAGACGCTCTAACCCAGGATTGGCCCCAGGGACTTCTTTATGCCTTTCCTCCCTTTCCGCTGATTCCACAAGTACTCCAGAAAGCCACCGTTTTGAGAGCCAAGATGATTCTCATTGCTCCTTATTGGCCTCGACAGATTTGGTTCCCGTTCCTCCATCGTCACCTTTTGGTGCAGCCGTGGCATCTGGACCCAGTACCAGACCTTCTGATTCACCAATCGGGTCAGCTGCACCGGTCTATCCCTTCTCTCAACCTCACAGCTTGGTTGCTCCACTTCCTTCCTTAGCCAGGCTTCCTATGATCTCTAATCCCATTAGGGATATCATAGTGGCTTCCCTAAAATCCTCTACTAGAAGGATTTATTATACCAGCAAATGGAAACGCTTCTCTTGTTGGGCAAAAGCCAAAAATATTGATCCTTTTACTGCCCCTGTTCAAGCAGTCTTGGATTTCTTGGCGGAAATCTTTCACGCGGGCTCTTCATCTTTCACTGTCAAAGTTTTGTTGGCTGCTATCTCAAACTTTCATGTTGGGTTTGCAGATCACAACATTATGTCCCATAGGCTTTGTAGAGATTTTCTAAAAGGAATTTTTCTCCTGAAACCTCCAGTCAGGAGTCCTCCTCCTCAATGGGACCTAAATCTAGTGCTGACATCCTTGATTCTTCCTCCCTTTGAGCCAGCTGTTTCATGTTCCCTGAAATTTCTGTCATGGAAAACACTCTTCCTTGTTGCTATTACCTCGGCAAGGAGAGTATCTGAACTTCATGCTCTCTCTGTTCGTCCCCCTTATTTGGTCTTCCACAAAGACAGGGTATCCTTGAGAACTAATCCAACCTTTTTGCCTAAGGTGGCCTCGAAAAATAATTTGAATCAATCTATTGACCTCCCTGTATTTTTCCCAAATTACTCAAACAGATCGGAACAGAAATTACATTATCTTGATGTTCACCGCCAACTCAGATATTATTTGGACAGAACAAAACAATTCAGGAAATCCGATCAGCTCTTTCTTTCTTATGCTGATAACAAGAAAGGCCTTCCTGTCTCCAAGGTGACCTTATCTAGATGGCTTTCTTCTGTCATCTCTGAAATCTATCGACTCAGGGGAAAACAGCTGTGCTCGAAACCTAAAGCTCATTCAAGCAGAAGCTTAGCCACTTCCACAGCCTTTCAGGCTAGACTTCCATTAGACACTATTTGTGCAGCAGCCACTTGGGCCACTCCTCATACCTTTGTTTCTCATTACAAATTGGATTTGGCCTCCAGGGATAGAGCCAGTTTTGGCTCTACAGTTCTCAAGAGTCTGTTCCATTGAGCCACCCAGGATAGAGGTGCTAGGGACGCAGTCCCATCAAGCAAGAATGAAGGCGAGATTGACAACTTAACATTGAGAAGTTCTGTACCTACCATAACATTCCATGTTAGTTGTCTTCTCTCGCCTTCTTTCTTGCGACCCACCCTCCTACCCCCCTGGCCTGGACAGACCCTTTTTCTCCCTACATGGAAGAATGCTTCTTAAGACCAGACAGTTCTGATCTTCCTACCCATCCTTCAGGTTTTTCTGCCTTTCTTTCTTCCTTCTGGGAAGTTTTTATGCTAGGTGTTATTGCCTATAGATAACAAACGAGATCTGGGTACTTACCGCCTTGCATCATGGGATATGGGGCTGCCTCGAGCTGGTAAAAGTGACTCTCGAGCTTAGCAAAGTGCCGAGTCGGAGCCGAGGATCGGCTCCGAACCCATCAAGCAAGAAAGAAGGCGAGAGAAGACAATTAACATGGAACGTTATGGTAGGTACATAACTTCTCATTAAACATGGCTGAGGAGTAAAGTGAGGACTTAAGGCATTTAGTTGCCAAATATAAACTAAACAGTCGTATTTTATTGTATTCATTGTTTAGTGTTGCACAAGTGTATGAGTGGAGTAGACGTGAAGGTCCATGGAATAGTTTGTCCCTGCAGTTTACTTTTTTATTCCCTTCCTTCATCCTATGTTCTTGTTCAAAATGACCCCTTTTACATCCCTGACATGGACCTGTGCACAATTTTTCCAATCCCCCTATTCCATTTGGTCTGAAGTGAGAAGCACTGTTAAGTGTTTTAGCTTCTGATCATATTTCTTCCCAAAGCTCATTGCAGTGGCTTTCTTCTGGATTCTTTCTAGAAGTCTGGTTGTTTTTTTCTTGTATAATCTCCAGAAATACACGTTTTAGTCCAAAAGTGGTTTGACCATGATCAAAGCCTTGTAACGATGATGTCTCTACCCCAATGGTTTGTACAACACTCTTTGAAGTTGGGTTCAAGCTGCATGAAATCAGTGTTCTGTATCTGGGAAGACTGGCTTCATCTATGACATTTTGTTCGAGTGGGAGTCAATATATGATCTGCTTGTTCCTTTCTCTGGGGATAATGACTTTTTGAACACCAAATTTAGAACAGGACTCCCAGTGGACAAAATCCCATCTCTCCAAGCTAGTGTCTCATTGCTGTTTGCATTTTTGTCATTCACTGTCTACTCTGTATTAAGGTTGAGTTTCATAATTAAGTAATAGTCTCATTGTCTTTCTGGGCATTTTAAGCCTAGTTAAATTTTCCTTGGTAAGAATAAAACCCTGTACCTCTTGTGAGGCAAATACCTTAACCACTATGCAAACCCTCAACTCCATGATGCTTCTATCAATGTTTACTCTCAAGGTAACATATGTGAGCTCTTCATTGGACCCATCCCCTGGTCCAGTGGTTTCAATATATTAAGCTTTTGCATTAGATATATATTTGTAAGGCCTACAAGTTTCTCATAAATGGTCTATGGATGCTGTTTCTTCCTTGGCAAGCCTTTCTTCTTCTTCTTCTTCTTCCCCTGCTGTGTGGACAGTTCACAGGCATCAATCCTGAAATGAGGGTAGGGGAATTTCAGTGACAGATGTTTTGGATCTTGACAGAATTCGTTTCTTTTTGTATTGGTGTACTTTAGGTTGGCTCAGAAAGGCAGTTGTATGGCGCATTAACATGCAAGGGGTGAACTTCAAATGTACCTGTTTACTGGGGAGCTGTGAGATGGGGGAATGGTTATTGATCTGGAACTGTTTCCTACTTGCTTTGCTGATTTCAGGGAAGTCCACTGTTTTAGCAAACAAGCTGAATGTGTGTGGGTTACCACATGTGTTCCATCAGTACTACCGAAGAATATTCTGAAAGTGGGAAAAATCCTGCTGTGACCTGTTTGCTTCACAGACCAACACGTCAAGATTAGCAGTTACTTTCCCTCATTCCATCTAAGGAGCAACCCTAGTGACACTGTTGTACAAGTGGCCACCTGGACTTCTCCCCTATTGTCTCCTGACAGGATTCATCCAGAAGCCAAAGCTCCAAAATGAAGTCATTCTTGTATCTTCTGCAATTGTATTCCCTTTTTTGCATTCTCTTTCAGAGAAGTCCTTTATCTTGAGTCCCAAGAGAACATTATCAAGCCATCCATTTAGTCAGGACTCAGCCAGGCATGTACTCACTTCATCTTGCTGGTTAGCTGCTCCACTACAGCAGATACTAATCAATCCTTTTCTGGAAGAGTACTTTGGATTCTGTCATCTCAGAAGTCTGCAATTTGGAATTTTTGTTAAATGGGGAATGGGCAATTCTGCTTTTTTGGGCGGATGGAATAACACTAAGTGTGTGGATCCTTTTTTCCACTTTTTTGTAGTCCTGAAATATCTCCTAGATATATTTTGAAACAGGTTCAGTTGTACATCCATTAAAGTGCATTTGAGGGGAATTTCTAGCTTTTATTTCAAGGCCAATATTCAAATGAATTAGCATTACTGAATATTCAAGCCCTTCCTTTTTTGAGCCAACTTTTCCGAGCAGTAAGACTGAATCTTTCAATGGAGACCTTGACAGAAAGGTCTCTGACTCCTTTACAACTTTGAGTGCAGCAGACTTAAATTTTCTGACTTGGAAAATTTCTCAAAATCTTCCATCAGCCTGAACTGTACTCAGCTCTCTGAGCTTCCTTGCCTAATAAAGATGTTCTTGGGACTAATTCTACTTTCATGCCTAAAAATTGCAGCAGGGTCAGATTTTAAACTGGTACAGAATTCTTTCTTCATACTGATTCCGGGAAATATTTGTGGAGGTTTGCTGCAGATTTTTTTATTTTTTTTAGTATGTGGATTAAAAAAAGCAAGTTTGTATGGAAGGCGCCCATTTTTTTTCCAGAAGACCCAACTGACTACACTTGCTAGATAGCTTAACCAAGACCAAAACATTTAATGCAACCAGAAAGCATTTACTACAAGTCGTGAAGGCTCTTCCACTGGAACTTTAGCTATTTTTGTAGGCTTGTTTAAAAACACAGCAGCTATGCTGTGTCTTAATTTTGTGAAGCATTACAAACTGATCTCCCCCTTCTCTTCCTTTGGGACTGCCATTATCAAGGGAACGTTCTCTTTGCAGGGGCTATCCATTATCTGGTGATGATAATGGCAGTCCCAATGGAAGATTCTCACCATTCCTCCTTCCCACTGATATAACCTATTGTAATCTACTGCAGCAGTGATAAAATGATGAACATGATACATTTATTAAACTTGCCATAAAGGTAGATGTTTGATTACTGCTGCAGTAGCCATTCCACCCCTCCTCATTTTCTTTGTATATCTTGTTGCCAGGGTGTCACTTCTTTCAAGGCTCAAGCCTCCCCGTATCAGTTGGCATGAAAGTTCTGAAGGACTTTGCACCCAAACTGCTCTTCAGCTGTGCTTAAACTGGTAACAGTTTAGGGTCATGGAAGGTGCCCTTAAGCTTTGGGAGCTGGATGGCTGTTATCCTTAGCAGGATATAACCTATATAGCTGAAGTTACTGCTGTAGTGATCATTCAAACATCTACTGTTGGTGTAAGCTTTCTTACCCAACTGTATTTAAAAAGCTCCTAAAAAAATTGTGACAAAACATTATTTGGTTTGGTTTGGCTCTAAGGGAGCATGCCACTCTTCTTCTCCTGCCATACTGTACTGCTTGGATGGTATTTAATTGCATGTGACTGTAAAGGCTACCAATCCAGCTAGATATTATTTTGTAAATCTGTCATTGTAAATATTAGTATGATCCACAAGCTTGTTTTAGAAATTTAAGAAAACTGTTATGTGCTGACCTTCAAGATTGTAACCACAGTGCACCCTGCTGGAAGAAATCAGAAATGTGTATAAACTCTATGCCTAGTAGAAATTGGAATATACAGAGTTAACTTGCACAACTCTAAGAAATAAGTGGCTAAGTAAAGAATTTTATGATGTTATAAATTCAGTTTATCTCCAGCTAAGAGACAGGATATCTAGGCTAGGAGTTTCTTTCTATTGTCTTAAGACAGAGATAATTACTAGGTTTCACATGTAAAGTGTTTTGCATTGCTCTGTGACTTCCTAGCAGCTGTACGTCTGAGAGAGAAGTATTTCTGGCAGACACACGTTAAATTCTGTTGGTATCTGTTTAGCCAGGCAACTAGATGCAAGTGTCAAATAGTGATGTCCTCTAACTAACCAAGCAGTAATGGAGAGGGTTCTTAAATTAATAATACACTTGAGAAAAAGGGTGCATTTTGTATTTGTTTCTGAACCTGAACACGTCATCTCGCCAGGACTTTGCCTTGCTCTGTAAGTAAGACTTGGCTCTTAGTATCTTTCAGAGGTAGGAAAAATAGTCGGATCAGTCTAGATGTTTTTCTGTATTTATGTGAGACTGTCCTACAATGTTGTTTTAAAGTATTTTTTGTGATTTCTTATCTCTATTGTGACTGTGAGTTAAGTATTTTCTTGTGCTTTTATTGTTAAATATATTTCAAGTTTTTAATTGTGGCTGGATTTAAGAGATATTTAAGCTCTTGGGTACTTGCATGTATTTGGTGATACTGTGCAAGCCACTCCTAAATAGCCTTCAATTCTTGCCAATTGGATAACAGTAACATTGCACAGTATAATTGGTCACCCTTTGGTAAGGGCCTTATAGTAGCTGATAAGGGTGGTTAGTGGCAGTCAGTACTACCTTAGTCTGGGCAGAAGGGGGCATAGCTTGAGAACCTGTGACAGCCTTCCCCAGGAGTGTCTGTGTATTTGTATGTAAATCAGATCTCAGTGTGTGTGTGTCAGCTCTTGGGCAGGGACACGAAGCACTGGCTGGACAGAGAGGGTGCTGGAGATTTTGGCTTAACTACTTGGCTGAGATCTGAACCCTATAGCTGTGCCAGTGAGGAGTCTTATTGGGGATCTGGAGAGAGAGGGAGGGAGAAACCAGCCCCAGACTGACTGTGATCTCTGTGTGCTCTTGAGACATTGTACTTTACTGTGTGTACTTGTCATCCACCCAATGTGGATGTCCCTCACTGGTGCTAGTGGTGAGGATGGAGTTTCCTTGATTATTGGGCCAGTACACAGGCGTCACAGTGACTACCATTTTGAATATCCTCTGTGGTTAACATTCTTTTTTTGACTTTTATGAAAAAAGATTTGGCTGCTGAACATCTTCGTGGGAATAGATGACTCTGGCTAGTATAGAGATGGTGGCTATAACTGAATTAAAATTTCTGCCTTGGGAAAACCATTTTTCTTGGCTGGCATTCCTACGAAGATGTGTGAAATTTCATTCAGTAGAGCCTTTTTCTAATTTTCTGTAAGATAAGTCTTGTTTGTAACAAATCTTTTTCAGGTTTAAAAAAAAAAAACTCCCAAAGTAATCTTAAACCATAATATTTACTTCCAACTATCAGGGTACTTGTCCTGCTTGGATGCCTGTAGGCTGTTAAGGGAGCACTTGACTTAGACTGGACAAGTCCCTCAGGATTCCAACTGCTTCCTTTGATCTGGAGTCTCCTGAATAAAAGGTTTCCAACATTATTGTTGCTCTTGCTAAGTGGCAGTTCCACTGCCTAAAGTTTTGTTATATTTGTCCTTACAAGCCCTTGTCTTTACTACTTAAGGCATGGCTATATCGGCTTGCATAGACTTTGTCAAACAGGATGCATTGCCTGTTCCATCCATCCTCAACTGATGGGTCTTTGGATCTGACATCTACTGCTGTTTTTTTACTCTTCTCTCAGATGTTAACTTTTTAATTTTTATATAACTGTATTACTTCCCTCCCTTTTTTTCTAGTCAGGACTGTTTTTTTTTTCTCCAACCCCTCCTTTTTCTGGACGCAGGTTTTCTCCAGAACTGTTGAGCCTTAGACTTTGATCTCCCTTTCTTAATGAGATAGAGAATTTCAAAGGATCTTCATGCCACCATCTATGGCCCCTCATAAGGTTGATGATGTCATCCAGGAGCCTGTTCAAAGTAGAGATGGACAGGATAATGAGGAAGTTCTTGAGGATCCAGATCCAACTGGAAGGTCCTCTCTGCATTGACTATCAGGGGTTCGGGAGGAGTTCTCCTCATTCACTTCTTATGACTGACTCCTGTGATCTGACCTGTTTATCCAAGTTGGCACCTAGAATTGTTGGCCAGATTTGAAAGACTGGATTTCTTCAACTCTGACCAATTTCTTTAACTCCTTCAACTCTTACTACTTTAGAACTAGACTGTTCCCAGAGCTGGAGGGAGGGGTTTGGAGTCAACCGCAAAACATTGGGATCTGTTCCTTCCACTAGGTGCTTTGGCTCTCAACAGCTCGGCTTTGGGGTCTGCTTCAGAGCCAAGACAAACCGGTTCTCTAAGCATGCCTTCATTTGGTTCCTCGGAACCTACAGGGACTGCTTTGGGACCAGCCTCAGCCTTCGTGAGAGGTCTCTGTCCAAAGACAAGACATGTTTCTCCCACTTGGAGTTGCCCCTTCCCCTGCTGGCTTCTTTCTGGTACTCTGCCTATTCTTCCTGCTACTTCAGGACAGCCAGCCCCTTGAGGCCTTGTCAGTCCATGTTGTTTGTGGACTTCCTGTTTACTTCGGAGTATTCCCTAGAGCATCCAACTGGAAGTACATTGAAAGCATGTGTAAAATGAGGCACCTGGAGTCCCTCACTGAGGATACTGATTTTGATGAGGGGAGGGTTCCCCCATCCCTCCCATTGAGTCTCCTTTTTTGAGATATTTAGAATTAAGACGTAAAGGGGAATGATCCATCGCCCTTTTACCAGGACAAATTTGTTTTTGTTGAGGCTTTTGGGGCTGATCCATCTACTACTTCCTTGGTGGCCGTTCCCTCAGACAAACTGGTCTGGTTTTGAGGTGGCCTTGGAAGGAACTGGATGCGGTTGAACCAATTCCCCATAAGCTCAATTTAAAATTTGCCTTTCCCCGTGGTATAGTCCCTTCAGGAATAAGAGTATTATTGTGGATTCCATTTGTTGACCGGGCTAGTCCAGCTGGATATATGTCCATTTTCAGTAGAGGCCCGGGGAGAAAAGCTCCACACACACAAAAAAAAAAAAAAAAAAAAAAAGCACAATAGAACGAAGTAGACATCTTTGTAAAAAATGACTAAAATAGAAAAATGTCCAAAAAGGACAGGTTACATAAAAACTACAGTAGGCAAAGAAAAATACATAGTCAGTTACAGAGCATTATAATTATAGGATAAAGGCTGTTGATAAATAGCATCAAAAAGAAAATGAATAAAGATAGAGTACAAGAGACAGGGAAAGTTAAGGAGTAGTGGAGAAATCTAGGAAAAAAAAGAAGAAGCAGTAGACAGTAAAGAAAGTAAGGAGAAAAAGAAATGACAAGGAGAAGAGAGGAGAGAGCCGAGAGAAGCAGGTAGAGCAAAAGAAGCCATGCATTGGGCAAAAGGTAGCCTAGGAGGTAGCTTAATTGGCAAGTTGAAAGTAAGAGGAGTGGAAAAAGTAGAGGTAAAGTAAAAGGGTAGAGAAGAATGTCAGTCTGGTGTACTACAGGAACAGAGCCAGTGATTTTTGGAAATATAGCTTGAGTTTTTGTTTGAAAAGAGGAAAAGATGTGATCAGTGTTATATCGCTAGGTAACAGATTCCATCTTCTACCAATAGTATTAGTGAATAAAGAGTCGCCGGCGTAGTTGTTAGACTTTATTGATCTGGTCAATAGTTTACAAGAGGAACGAAGGGAGTTAAGATTATTGTAAGGGATTAAAAGTTGTGAGAGTATAGGGGTATTGTCAGGTTGGTACAGTATTTTGTGGGCGATAGTGAGTTGTGAGATTATAAGATAATTTTGTAGTTCTAGCCAGCCTAAAAGTTTCAAATTAAGACAGTGATGGGTTCTATAGGGGTTCCCAGTGGCAAAGCGGGCAATGCTGTTATAGCAAGTAGCTAGTTTGTTAAGGTTGGTTCCATGGTGGTCACAGCAGCCACCAAAGAAGGGGCTAGCAGAGGAGAACTATGCTGTCTACCCCCTAACAGGGAATCCAGGGTGTTGGACAGATTTAGAAAGCAGATGTATGCTTCAGCTAACTTTTTCTACTAAGAGTACTGAGCTACCTTGCTCATGACAGACTTCAAGGAGGAGCTCTGAGTCCCTTTTGGGTTCCTTATTTGCAGAAGCCCAAAAATTGGTGGATATGCAGCTGGCTACCCTCCAATCCCTTTCAAATGTGTTCATGTGCCTAATTTCCAGTGTGGCCAGTTTTATGTTGAGCAGTGAGCACCAGCATAGCTGTTAACTGGCCTCCTGAATGCATCTCTACAACTTCAAAACATCCTTCATTTAATGCCCTTTATGAGGATTCCACTCTCTTTGGACCTGAGGTGAAAGATGCTATCTAGAAGTGAGCAGGATGGAATACATTTTCTAGCTGCTCCATGGGCTTTCTCTTGAACTATAAAGGGTACAAGAAGGGTTTGCTCCTGATGCTTCTAGTGAGAGACTCCCGCAGATAGAGGGAGAAATAATAACAGAAGTTGCTCTTTCAGCGCTGTTGAAGGCTTGCCTGACTGTTGCTCTCTGGAAGCAGTTGGGGGCATTTAATTTGGCACCTGTTAGCCTGGACAGCCATCACCCAAGATTCTTGTTTGCAAGGAATCGTTGCCAGAGGTTATCAAATTTCATTCTGTTTTATTTCTCCCTCCATTCAAAAAGACTTCCCAATGTTCCAATCCTGCAAAGGAATGCTGCAGCACAAGAGAGAAGCTTCTAGACAAGGGAGTCTTCCAGGCGGTCTACCACACCACCATAATTCTGGAGTCTGCTCAAGATTCTTTTTGGTACCAAAGAACGTGGACCTCCAGTCACTTACATTTAATACACAAAGTAAACAAAGTTTTGGATGGTCGCAGTTCAGTTCTTCCTGCCTTTGTTAAGAAAGGATGACTGGATATGCTCAATAGACCACCTGGATTCATACCACCACATTCATATGATTGAGACTCTGCAGTAGGTTCCTCTGCTTTCAGCTGGGAGTCTGTCATTTCCAGTTCAGCCCTTCATTGGTGCAGACCTCTTGGTGTTCACCAAGTGCCTGACAGTTGTTACAGTTTATCTCTGACTGCAAGGATTCTGTGTTCCCATATCTGGATAATTAGCTTGTGACTGCTCTCTAAAGGAATCTTTTACTTCAAGCCAGAATCTCCATTCTCAAGATTTGCTCTGTCTGGGAATCACAATTGACATGGCAAAATTGAAAATTGTTCCTGTCGGAGCAGTGGAGTTCATTGGGGCCTACCTGGATATCACCTTGCAGATAGCCAGATTGCCAGAATAGAGAATCTTCACGCTTCATCTAGCATCAGTAGTTCTCCCCTATCAAGCCAACACCCCCCCCCCCGGCCACGTTCATATTAGAACTGTTAGTGGCAGTCTTATCACCCTAGATCCTTGTGTCAGATTTTACATGAGGATTTTTTGGTGGACACTGACAGTAAGTTCAGTGCTTAGTGTAGTTTCAACCAGTGCACTTTCCCGTTTGCCTAACTAGCCTTTGCATATGTCATGTTCAGTTGCATATGTCATGTTCAGTGGTGGTTAGATTCTCCCTTGGTCCTTGCAAGGTTGCCCTTTTGTTCTGTCGTCCCCCATCACATATGCATCCCAGTTGGGGTGAAGGACTGTTTTATGTGAAAGATGGTCCAAGCCAAGTGGTCCCCCTTCACATCAGTGTCTTGGGGATCAGTGTCGGTCCTCACTTCAATGTCTTGGAGATGTCAGTCCTCCTGGTGCTGTAGGCTTTTCATTACTCTCTCCCCATAGGTGTGATCTTGATCCAGACTGACAATATGTTGGCAGTTTACATCAACAAGCAAGGGGGAACATGCTCTTACCAATGTGTTGGGAAGCCATGAGGGTTTGTCAGTGCTTTCCTATAGCGCACATCCTGGGGAAATCCATTGTATTATCTGATAAGCAGAGCAGGCCCATATTTGTCCCTCATGAGTGGTCTCTTAAATGGGGGTGGATTGAATTTTCAGCCACTGGGGCCAGCCTTGCCGATGTTCTTCATCTCACATTGCTGCAGTCCTTACATATGGGTAATCCGCTGTCCTCGGTCGGCCCGAATACCAAAGTATTAGGCTGACGTCGGTCAAGGCGCTTAAAACTGACATCAGGACGTCAGGGTACAAAAGCGCATGACCGACGTCATATCCTCAGTCTTTTTTGCCGCATGGTCCGATGCAGAAGCAGCGTTGCAAGTGCCGTTCGGCGTTCTGAAATTTTTCGAGTTCGGAGTTTCAGACCGAATCCAAGTTGGCTAAGTACCCGTAGAATATTTTGGTTTTTTCTTGCCTCAGTGTATTACCGGATGTCAGAAAAAGTGAATAATTGTATTTCTTGTGGGAAGCAGATACCGCATAGGGATTATCATTCTTTGTGCATTCCTTGTTTGGGGCCTGAGCACGACGTAGTTGGGTGTCGCTTTTGTGCTAGGTTTAATAAGCGCACTATTAAGCGAAGGTTAGATTGTGCTAGGCTGGTCTTCGGTAAGCGGTGCAATTATAATATGCCGTCGGATACTCCGCCCGCTTCCACGAAGAAGTGCAAAGACAAAGCGGTTAAACCCAGGCAAGATGAGTCGTCCGTTCCGGACGCCGGTTCTTTAGAGGCTTCAGTGGAACCGGTGGTTCCGATGGTGGCTTC
This sequence comes from Protopterus annectens, assembly GCF_019279795.1. NCBI lineage: Eukaryota > Metazoa > Chordata > Ceratodontiformes > Protopteridae > Protopterus > Protopterus annectens. The sequence goes on from NC_056734.1 coordinate 771,588,715, forward strand.
TCTGGAGTCTCAGGGGGAGACTTTGATTTTGCAGGATGTGGCCTCTCACGAGGCAGGTCAGGCTGAAGGGGCTTCTCAGGTTTCTGTATTCCCCTCCCTTCCCAGGGTGGTTAGACCCTCTCCTTCTGTTTCCAAGGCTTCTTCCCGAGGCAGGCCAGGTTTAGCTTCTGTTGGTGTCAGTCCTAGTTCAGCAGGGTCTGTGCCTAAGAAGCACATGCTTAAAATGGCAGAAGATTTGATTACTCTGATTAGAGGTTCTTTGCCCCCTCCTGATAAGAGGCCTAGGGTGGAGCCAGAGTTGGAAAGTTTTGAACAGGCTTCGGATGTTTCAGAGTCTTCGGCTGAAGACTTGCAGGAGTACACTCCTTATTCTGATTCTGATGCAGAAGATTCCACTCCTTCTGCTTCTCCTCCAGAGGATTTTTCTTTTCAGAGACTCTTCATTCTATGAGGGAACATTTTAAGTGGGAAGGTCAGGACTTCTCTGATTCACGGAAAAGGCTTAGGGAATTTTTGTTTTACCTCAACATAGGCCCTTAGCTATACCCCTGTTCTGGATGTTGTGCAAGATGTATTTTCAGAGGCTTCACTTAATCCTGATTCTCTGCCTCCTGCGCCTGTTAAACCGGATAGGTATTACAGGGTGCCTGAGGCTCATAAATATCTCTATAAGAGTCCTAGGGCGGACCCAGAAACTATTAGTCAGGGACCTAAGGGTGTCAAGGCCTCTGTTGTAAAGAATCCGGTTCCTCTAGATAAAGAGGCCAGAGCTTTGGATAGATGGGGAAAGAAGGTCTATACATCTTCTACCTTAGCAATGAGGGCTTTGAATTGCCAGTTTCATATGTTGAAATATCAAAATTTTCTTCTTTCGCAATTGAAATCTAAGGTGGATGCTCTGGCAGAAGGCATTGACTGTAAAGAATTACAAGATTTGGTGCATGTCTCTGAACAGGTGGGTAAGCATTCTTTACAGTGTGGTTTTGATGCTTTGCAGGCCTCTTCTTTGCAGTCTGAAGTGTTGTTTGGTCCACCTGTGGAGTCAGTCTTGAAGAAATTGGAAGACAAGGCTAAGTCTATGCAGACTGTTAAAGATTTTTTGCAAGTTCAGCCTCCAAAGTTTAGTAGAAATTGGCCTGCTAAGGGGTGGACGTATCCTTCTTCTGATTCTCAGTCTAGGGGTAGATCTAGACGTGGTAGGGGCAGAGCTCAGAGTTCCTTCAGACCTAGAACATGGAGTTCACCTGCACAGTCTTCGAGTGAGGGCAGGGGCCAGTCCTTTCGTAAACAGGCCCAATGACCTACTTTTTCAGCTGCCATATCCTTCTTGCCTGGCAGCACCTTTGGGAGGACGGTTGGCACTCTTCAAGGAAAATTGGATTTTAATTACCCAAGACAAATGGGTATTGGATATCATACACCAAGGCTACAAGTTTTATTTCCATACCTTACCTCCTTTCAAAGGCATGCCAGACGTTCCTCCTCAGCAAAGACTAGAGGCTCACAAACAGATTTCTCTACTACTTCAAATAGGAGCTATACAACCGGTCCCTCTGCCAGAAATGGGCCTAGGATTTTATTCTCGCCTGTTTCTAGTGCCAAAGAAAGGGAACACGTGGAGACCAATTGTGGATTTATCTAATCCACAACACATATCTGGACATTCCCAAGTTCAAAATGTTGACGTTACAACAGCTTTTACCTCTGCTGGGCAAGGATCACTGGATGGTGACTCTGGATCTCAAGGAGGCTTACCTTCATGTTCCTATCAGGCCCAGTTGCAGGAAGTATCTGCGTTTTCGGGCTGGGACTTTTCATTATCAGTTCTCTGCATTGCCCTTTGGCTTATCTACTGCGCCCAGAGTATTCACAAAGGTTCTGGCTCCAGTGGTAGCTTTCTTCAGGCTAAGAGGAATACAAATCTATCCTTATTTGGACGATTGCCTGATTCTGGCTCAAGGAAAGGACGAACTTCTTCATCATTTACAGTATGTGATGGCAGTGTTAAGATGCCTAGGGTATTCTGTGAACGAAATAAAGTCCAGTCTAGTACCCTCTCAGGACATGTGCTTTCTGGGTGTGAGACTGAATACAGCATCCCAGATGGCCTTTTTGACCCCGGACAAACAAAAGAATCTTTCTCTTTACTTCCATCAATTGTCTCGTCAGTCCAGGCTGACTGCAAGGACAGTCCTTCAAGCCTTGGGGTTCATGGCATCTTGTATTCTGGTACTTCCCAATGCCAAACTGCATATGAGGAAGCTACAATGGTATCTCAAAAATGTATGGACGCAACACTGCCAAGATATGGACACTGTCATTCAGATAATACCTTGCATTCAAAAGGAATTTTTGTGGTGGGCTCAGGAATGTCACCTAAACAAGGGACTCTCTGTGACCCGACCAGAGGCGAGTCAGATTCTAACGACAGATGCCTCAGACAAAGCTTGGGGAGCTCATCTAAATGGAAAATGGGTACAAGACACATGGCCTGCCAGACTTCAACATTTACATATCAACTTGAAGGAGATGTTAGCAGTCCAATTAGCATTGATAGCTTTCAAGGATTTACTTCTTCCAGGGCAGGTGTTGATTCAAACAGACCACACAACTGTCATGTGGTACATCAACAAGCAAGGGGGGACACATTCTTACCCTCTATGCAGACAAGCAATGATTTTGTGGGAGACTGCTCTCAGTTTACAGCTAAATCTTCAGGCAAGGTTTCTGCCAGGAACACAGAACTCCTTAGCAGATGTGTTGAGCAGACAAATTATGGATCACCACGAGTGGAAATTGGATCCTCATGTATTTCAAAAATTGACAGTGTTATGGGGAACTCCAGACATAGATCTGTTCGCTTCTCCACTAAATTACCAGCTGCCAAAGTTTTGCACAAAAAGGTTTCATCCCACAGCTTGGAAAGTGGATGCTCTCTCTTTCAATTGGAGCAATCTTCACGTGTATGCCTTTCCACCACTGCCTCTCCTCCCAAAGGTACTCCTGAAGGTCAGACAGGACAAGCCAACCATGATTTTAATAGCTCCGGATTGGCCTCGACAGCACTGGTATCCATTACTGAGAAGTCTGGTACGGGAGCCTCCATGGCCTTTGCCTTCGATTCCACACCTGCTATCTCAGGAGAACAGTCATTTACTCAATGTCAAACTTCACTCTCTGCATCTAACAGCCTGGCATATTCTGTTTTAAACCCTGGAGGGTCTCAGCTTCCACAACAAGTTTTGAATGTTATTTTGGAGGCCAGAAGGCCTAGTACAAGGAAAGTCTACGCAGATAAATGGAGGAGATTTTTGATTTGGAGTACAGCAAAGGACTTTGATGTTTCTAAACCTAATTTAAGTGTTGCTCTTCAATACCTTACTGAATTATTGGACAAAGGTTTGTCCTTCTCCTCTATAAAGGTTCATGCTGCAGCAATTTCTGCTCACTATGACTGTGACCCACCTTTATTTTCTCATCCTTTGTTTAAGCAATTCCTTAGAGGGGCAAAGAATATAAGACCCCCACGTAGAGCTCCTACTCCTGCTTGGGATCTCAATTTTGTGTTGGATAAACTCACTCTACAACCTTTTGAGCCTGCAGCGACTGCAGAGTTGAAATATTTATCATGGAAGACTGCTTTTTTGTTGGCCATTACCTCTGCGAGAAGGGTTTCTGAATTACAGGCCCTTATGGCGGTTGAGCCTTTCTTAATTTTCCACAAGGATAGGGTGTCTTTGTACTAACCCTTCCTTTATGCCTAAAGTGGTTTCTAGTGTGGCTTTAAACCAAACTATTCATTTGCCTACTTTTTATGCAAACCCCCAAAATAAAGGGGAGAAGATTTTGCACACTTTGGATATACACAGACAGTTGCGATATTATTTGAGCAGAACTAAAGGGTTCAGGCAGTCTCAGCAGTTGTTTGTTTCATTTGCTTTGGGTTCTCAGGGCAAACCTGTTTCAAAACAAACTATTTCTAAGTGGATTGGTTTTGTATTGCTTTCTGTTATTCCCATCATGGTAAGGAGATTCCAGCTGGGATTAGGCCTCATTCCACTAGGGCTACTGCCACTTCTACAGCTTTTTAAGGGGTGGCTACTAAAGATATTTTGGAGGCAGCTACTTGGAGTTCAGTGCATACTTTCTCTAAGCATTACCACCTTCCACTTTACTCTAAATCTAGGGCTGGATTTGCCACTGCAATTTTACAGGGCATTTTGGCAGCTCCTAATGCTTTATAGTTTTGCCATCCTCCCTTACCTCTGCTTTGGGATTCTACCCATATGTAAGGACTGCAGCAATGTGAGATGAAGAACATAGTACAGTTTTGTACCTACCATAAATGTAGATGTTCGAAGATCCACATTGCTGCAGTCCAATTTACCCTCCCTCCTTCCCCTCTGTAGTTGGAGGTGGTTGTGTGGTTTGGGTTGTAAATATTGTAAATAGGGTTAGTGCAGGGGTGGTTGGTTGATTTTTGCTGTCTTTTGGCTTTGGCCTTTCTTTTTAGGGCCTTCTGACATCTGGGGCAAGAAAAGACTGAGGATATGACGTCGGTCATGCGCTTTTGTACCCTGACGTCCTGATGTCAGTTTTAAGCGCCTTGACCGACGTCAGCCTAATACTTTGGTATTCGGGCCGACCGAGGACAGCAGATTACCCATATGTAAGGACTGCAGCAATGTGGATCTTCGAACATCTACATTTATGGTAGGTACAAAACTGTACTTTTCCTATTTTTCACTTCCTCTAACATCATGTATCAGCTGTGAGGGATGATCTTGTCCACAATTGCCCCCTGGGTCTTCTGGATGCATATCTTCCTAGTCCTCTCGCACAAGAGTTTTTTGCAAAAAGCAGTGTGGAGCTAGGAAAAAGTAATCCTCATTGCCCCCTTTTGGCCTTGACACAAATTGTTTTCCTATGTTTGGCCTTGTTAAGTCCAGCTTGGATGCTGGATCCTTTTCGAGCACTCCCCATGAGGACATAATAGCCCTGAAGTTAATTGTATGGTTTCTCCAATTCCAGTGGTGGGTCAGGTAGTCAAAGCTTTTATTCCAGTTTGTGTTTATCCTGATATACTCCCACAAACCTCTCTACTAGGTATGTTAAACCGTATGGGAAAAGATTCTATATATGGGTATCTAGCAAGGATGTAAATACTTTTTTTGGGCTCTCCCTCTGTTTTTTTAAGCTGGTCTTTCTACTTCATTAAGGTTCAAATGGCTGCAATTTCAAATTTTCATGTGAGGGGAAGGGAAACAGACTCCAATTGCTTCCTTGAAGTTATGTAAAGCCTTGCTAAGGGGTACATTTTTTCATTTGTTCTCCCTCAAGATATCCTTTAACACTTTGGGATATTGCCATTCTTCATGGCATTGACAAGATCCCTTATTTGAGCCTGTTGCTGCTGTTTACTTGAAATACCTTTCTTGGCAGACTCTCTCTGGTGACTAAGATAAATGTGCTCAAAGCCCTTTCCAGCAAACCAGCTTACTTGATTTTTCATAAAGACAGGGCATCGCTTTTTTGGACTAACCCTACCTTTTTTCCCCCAAGGTGGCTTCAGAATTTGCTTTGAATTGAATCATTAACCTTCTGTTTTTCTTCCCACAGTTTTCCAATAAAGGGGAATACATTTCATGTCTGATGTACATTTGAAAACTGACATTCTTTTTGCACCGTACCAAAGCTATTAGAAAGATCAACTTTTTGTATCCTTTTCAGTCACATTGGGAAAAGGGGTGTCAAAAGAGAATCTCATCCAGATTGCTATATGAATGCATTTCATCTGTGTGTATATAAGGAATACGGTATAACATTGCCTGGTACTCCCAAGGCTTACTGTACCAGGGTAGTTGCTACTTCTACAGCCTACTTTTAAAGGGTACCTATTGCTATCTGCACAGCAGCTTCTTGGTTCAATATGCATACATTTTGTATTCCATTAGAAGCTAGATTTGGATTCTAGGTTGCTAGCTTACTTTGGTTCAACCATCCTTCAAATTATCCTTTTATGAGACCTCCCAAGGTTTTTGTAGCTGGGGACTCTGTCCCATCAATTGAGCACTGGAGGAAGAGACAGCATTGCATATGAAAATTATGTAGTTAGTATGTCAGCAAATGCGTGTTGTCCCTTCTGTCCTCAGCCTTCCTTAACTCCATCCCCCTAACAAATTGTCACTAACTCCAGGGTTGCACAAACTTGAAGGGGCGATAAGTAATGGTCAGTTAAAACTAATTAAGACCATTGAATAATTGGACAGACTGGAACTGCAATGAAAAACACCTGTGGTTCAGCATGCAATAAAATGGCCTGTAGTGATAACTCTACCACATGCACATAAATAAAATGTTTCTGTAGTTGGAAGGCAAACTCTGTCTGAGGCATTCCCGATATGGAGTGGATTGTGCATAACAGAAGGAGCCCAAGCCCCAAGGATCTGATGTTTGATTTGTTCAGATCAGAAGTCCCATCAGTTGAGGTGGCCAGTGATAACTCGGATCTGTCAGTATAGCAAATGTATAACTTTCATTTTGCCAATATTTGTGCAGATATTACTTCATTCTCTTTGAACACTAAGTGATACAGCATAAATCAGTCCACATTTTTTCAGGTGAGAGTATCCTTTAGGATCTCTGTTAACAAGGGTATAATGCTCTAGGTTCCACCTATTGGGAAGAGATTGAGAATTCTGTCAAAGCAGTTTGAGTGGATGAACCCACTTCTTTCATATATTAAAATTAGATCCTTAAACATGTAAAATAGATGTGTAGCAGTAGGGCTATCAGTTGTAACCTGGCTCTGCTTCACCTGTCATTTTATTATGTGGCTAGCTAAGATCTAGAGAGGGCAAATTGCTCAGTGGTGGTGTTGCATGTGTGAAGGTACAGAACAACCTGGGGAAGTTTGGAGTGTCAAGTGGTCTTAATGGCTGTGACCTTAGTCCTGTCTGATACAGAGGATGGCTCCACAAACATTTTTCTGTGTGGTTCAAGGATTTTCCGTGCATAGTCATTTTAATGCTTTAAGGCTCTTAAGGCTCTTAATCAGTTGCAGAAAATGGTATATGTTGAGTAAATGAATAAATCTGATTTCATGAAATTAACGCAGGTTTGTTTGTTTTTATTTAGAGAGCTGTTGTACGCATGGATGAATCTAGAGAACAGCATATTAAACAACTTTTGAGCTCAGTCCAGACCAGAGAAACTGATGCAGAACAATGTAGATCTGTACCAAGAATATCCAGAGAACAGCCTAGGTAATGTTCCTATTTTGAAACTTTTTTTTTTTGCCTTCTGAAGAACAGTTGTGGAGTAATATCTTGTGGTCTAGTAGTATACCGCTGACTTAGTGTAGACTTGTTTTTCATATCCTGCACTTTAGTGACTTCTGTGTTGTGTGATTTGTATGCAGTAATTGAGTTGTGGATAAGCTGTATGGTTACTTCTGTTCTGACAGGGCGGCAGTGCCTGGCCTTCTGGATATAGTGTTGGATTATATTATATAACTTCAGCGTGATTTGATGATTATGGCCCCACATGCTTCTGGGCAGGGGAGTATGAAATCTTTGATTCCACCCCGCCATACATACACACATTTGGAGGGGTGGCCTGGAAAGAGAGCTCTTTGAAGCTTGCTGTGAATACAGTAGTGGCAAAAATAAAAGTAATAGTTACAGAAAATGGTTGATAGAATATGTAAAGCACTGAGTGGGTGGGCAGCCATGACAAATTTTTGTATGGCTATCCATACACTGTAATCCTCAAAAAAATGTGTTTATTTTGCATTTCAAAACCGTTTGACATTGCATACACATTTTGATAGAATCATTTTTTTGTGTGTGATTTTTCTCCATTCATTCATTCATTCATTCATTCACATTCTTATAACACCTTTGTTCTGTTTTGGGCTTGTGAAGGCAACTGCTTTGAGCCCTGGCTGTGTGGGCATAAGGCACGGAAGCTGTCTTTGGGACATGGGTCCATCGCAATATGTGTACATGCATGCACTGCTGTATACACATTCCCTTTTGGTAACCATTTCAAATGCTGGGACCTGCTAGGGCAAGTCCCGAAATGTGGTGATTGAATGGTCGAAAGGTCTGACTTGTATATACCAAGTCAGAGATTCCATTTCTTTGAGTATTCCCTTTTTCTCCAAGGTATGGCATTCTCCGAGTTTGTATATGTACAAAATCTGGGAGTGCATGGGGGGGCTTGCCCCCCCCCCCCAAATAAATTTTAAGGAGAAAAGTAAGAGTCGCTGTTCTCCATTGGGTTCAGTCTCATTTGTCACTTAGCATTTTGAGTGCCAGGATTTCTGTAGGAAGCCTTCTCTTTCTCAACCTTTTCATTCCTAAACCATGGTCAAAACCATATAGCAAAGGACAGTAGGCTGTAAATCAGGGGCACATTCTGTTTATTGATATTGTTTACTTTGAGAACTATTGGAATAACATTTGTATAACTGGGTAAATGAACCATTGTGTTGGGCACTTCCCCAGTCTAGGTTATGATACAGTAGTATTTATTTTAACCAATTCTGTTTGCTATCTAAACTCTCCTTGTTTAATTCTCCCACCCTGATCAGTTATACTCTTCTACATTCCTCCATCTGTATTGAATGGGTGACCTCCTTAATAATTTAGGATTAAAATTACAGTTAAATAGTTTATCCACGCATTTACTTTTTGTTTGTTTTTTTTTTATGTCAATTGTCTTGTTCGATTTTTAACATATGATGTTATGTTGTCCCATCTCGCCTTCATTCTTGCTGGTTGGGTTTGGAGCCGATCCTCTGCTCCGACTCTGCTGATGTACTATAGCTTGAGAGCTTTTACTGGCTCGAGGCTACCCCTTATCACATCATGCCTAGCAGCAGCTACCCAGATCTCATTTGCCGCTTGGTGCGTCGTGATTGCTACTGGCTCAGGGTAAGCACTTTGTGTTTTTTTTCTAGTTATTGCTACTTTTTCTAATATGTAGTAGTTATATTGACTCGTTAGTGTGTATCATCCCCCATCCGTTAGTCCAACGACCCCTTTCTCTACTTGTGTTTTTTGGTATGTTTTTTTTCTCTTCAGGCCTTGCTTTCTCCTTAGAGCCCATTTAAATTAGAGGGTTCTTCCCTTTCTTCACCTTTTTCTGGGATTGCAGTTTAAGTTAGAGGCTCTCCCATTGGGGGAGTCGCCGTTTAAGTTAGAGGCTCTCCCCCTTCCTCCTCCTTCCCTTAAAAAAAAAAAAAAAAAAAAATGAATAAATAATAATGTAATAAGGTTCTTCCTTTTTTGTTGTCAGCCTGTTTGCTATTACTTGTTGTAGAGCTGTTGGTGATAGTTTTCTGTTTTTCTCTGTGAAATTTAGTGTTTACTATGTCTAAAGAGTCAAAATCCTCTGGGTTTAAAAAATGTGACTCGTGTTGCCAGAAAATGTCCCTTACGGACGGGCACATGAGTTGCGTTTATTGTTTAGGCTGTTCACCTGTAGGACTCTTGCTTGATCTGTCACGCTTTCAGTTTCAGAGTCCTGCAGGAGAGAAAATATAAGCTTATTTTACGTGGCCTCCTGAAGAACCCTCAAGATTCCTCGTCTCAGGGTCCTCAGCCAGCCAAAGTGTCCGAGAAACACTCCAAGCCATCGGTTCCGAGTTAGGAACAGACAACAATTTTAATATATGTACAGAATTTTAGATTTATCTATTTAATTAATATTTACATTTTGCAACATATTTATTTAAATAGTATATTAGGATTTATTGTATCCCTTGGTGCAATTACAATTATATAATGTTAGTACATATTTGGTAGGATAATTGTGCTAGGACTTTAAGAATTAATTAGGTCAGGTGATTAACTGTTCTTATTTAAAGGGAATTTGGTTGTTAGAGTTTGGATTCTGTTGAAGTTGTGTTACAGTCTTATGAAAGCGCTCAATCCTGTTTTTATTAAAGTTTTCTAGAAGGATTTTTCTGTGGCTTTTTTGCCAAAGGAATTGTATTTCGTTTGGTTATTGGTTTGCTGTCGTCTTCTCCCTCAGTGCCTGTGCCTGCCTTTGTCCCTCTTCCTGCCAAGCATAGGGGAATGCCCTTGTCCCTCCTCCTGCCAAGCATAGGGGAACCTCTGCCCCAGGATGCCCCATTGGGTGACCCCACTTCTTCCGAAACCTCCCCTAAACATTTGGAGGAGGTCCCTTGGAATACAGACTTGGATGAGTCGGAAGGGTCCACACAGTCCCCCTCTGAGGATGTCTCCTTTTCAGACATCTTGGAAATCCTTAGACAGAGGGGTGGTTGGAAGTACTTAGCCCCTTCTGAGGATGAGTCTGTCTACCTGGACGCATTTGGTTCCCGACCCTCCACCTCTTGGGTGTCTCCACCTTTCGACCCACTTTTGTCTGTAGTGAGTCAAAAGGCATGGAGCGCTTCAGAGACCATGGAACCAGTTCTGAGGAGACCTAACAAATTGTATTACAGCTCCAGAAGAGAAGTCCTTCCTGTCCATAGGGGTCCCTGTTGATGCCATGGTGGTGGCAGCAGCCACTAAGAAGGAACTTGCGGAAACTTCATCTGTCCATCCGTTGAACAGTCTCGTATGATGGACAGGTATGGGAAGTGTATATTTTCTTCAGCAACCTTTACTCTCTGGTCGCTGAATTACTTGTCACACTTCACACGACTTCAGAGGGATCTCTTGAAGGAGCTAGGAGATACCCTGCAAGATCCTACAGCTGAGGGAGTTGCGAACAGGACAACTTCCCAGCTTGCGACCTTGACCTCTGTGGTTAACTCCTCCATGAGGCTCATTTCTTGTGCAGCAGATGGAGCGAGTAGGGCAGCAGGTACCAGAGTAGCTTTACGCAGACACTCCTGGATGCGCCTTTGTCAATTTGCGGATCCCTTTAAGTCTTCATTTACCAACACCCCCTTTGATGGCTCATCCTTGTTCAGGCCTCAGGTAAAAGAGACTCACCAGGTGTGAACAGGATGGCAAGACTCTTTATGCCGTTGGAGTCCTTTTTTCCACTCCATCTAGACCCTATCTTAAAGGTCAGAAGAGTGGAAAAATGTGGTTCCAAAAATCCCAGGGATCTTCGCCTGACACGTGGTGATTTTTTTTCCCTCAGGGGCAGAGGGGGAAACAACAATTGATGCTGCCCTCGTGGCAGAGGGGGTCTGCAACAGCAGGGCGACATACACTTTCTCTGCTAGGCCCTTCCAGCACTCCTGAAGGGAGGCCCAGCTGTCCACCTCTGGAGGCAGTCGAGGCAGTCTGGGGCAGAGTATCCCTGTACCTAGCAACCTGGCAATCTATCACGAGAGAAACGTGTACTGTTGAAAATATCCAGGGGTTACAAAATTCCCTTTTCTCAGTTCCCCTCAGACAAAACGTTCTATCCCAGATGTTCCACCCAGTCTTCGGGATCATGCAATCGTAGAGGTTCAAAGATTGCTAGAAAAAAGAGCCATCTGGGATGTCCCTGCAGACCAAATTGGATCTGGAACTTACTCAAGGTTCTTTTTAGTTCCAAAAATGACAGGGGACTAGAGACCAATCTTGGATCTCAGCACAGACCAAATTGGATCCGGAACTAAGGTTCTTTTTAGTTCCAAAAATTCTTTTTAGTTCCAAAAATGACAGAGGACTGGAGACCAATTGGTAAAAAAGACAAAGTTCCAGATGGTGACACTGCAGTCCATTCTTCCCTTCTTGGGTCAGGACAATTGGATGTGCTCCATAGATCTCCAGGATGCGTACTACCATATAAAAATGGACAGGCAATCCAGGAGATTCCTACGCTTACGCTTTCGGCTGGGAGCCAGTCATTATCAGTTCAGAGCCCTGCCCTTTGGTCTCTCCAGAGCCCTCGGGGTGTTCACCAAGTGTATGGTGGTGGTCACGGCTCACCTAAGGCTTCTAGGATTCCAGGTTCCATATCTAGACGACTGGCTCCTTACTGCTACCACCGAGCATCAACTGATCAAAGCACAATCCAAACTTGTTCCCAGTTAGGCATCACCATAAACTACGAAAAATCTGCCTTGTTGCCTTGTCAGTCTATTACCTTTTATAGGGGCAGACTTCGATACAAGACACATGATAGCAAAACTGCCTCAAGACAGGGTGTCAACAAGTTTCCTTTCTTATAAAGAAGACGAGAGTTCAGGCAAGACAAGTCTTACAAGTACTGGGCTCAATGGCTGCAGCTGTTACGCTAGTTCCTTTAGGATGCTTCCACATGCGGGTTCTACAGCGGCTTTTCGCTCAGTCGTCTTTCCAAGATTTGCCAATGATCTTGATCACATAATCTTGCAAAAAGGACCTACTATGGTGGCTTGTCTCCCCCCAGGTGACTCTGGGCAGACCCTTTCTAGACCCGCTTACGGTAGCCACAGTGACCACAGGAGCTTCCCAGATAGGGTGGGGGGGGGGCATTATCTGGGACGGACTGTCCAAGGAACGTGGCAACCTCACGAGTACCATTTGCACATCAGTGTTCTAGAGATGAGAGCGGTGCTTCTGGCACTGCGAGCACATCAAGACTCTCTACCTACCGGGACCATTGCAGTCCAGACAGACTGTCACTGGTATGGTACATCAACAAGCAGGGCAGAACCAGATCTTACCCCTTGTGTTGGGAGGCACTTCAAGTATGGCAATGGGCGATGTCTTCCCAATGTTTTCTGATTGCGATGCACATTCCCGGAAAATCCAACATGATAGCGGACAGGCTCAGTGGGGCTATCCTCATGCCTCACAAGCGGTCCCTGAAGCAAGAAGGTGCAGACTTGATTTTCTGCAAATGGGGCCAGCCATGCTGCGATCTTTTTGCCACTCCCCTAAACAACAAATGCAGCAGCTACTTCGCCCTAGTCCCCCACTGGGACAGTCACCCAGGGATGCACTTGTTCACGATTGGCCTCCGGGACTACTATATGCTTTTCCGCCTTTCCCCCTCATTCCAGAGGTACTTCAGAAAACAAAATCATTGGGTTGCAAACTCATCCTCATTGCTCCTTACTGGCCTTGTCAGATATGGTTTCCATTTCTTCGCCATCACCTTCAACTGGAGACTTGGATACTGGACCCTGTTCCAGACCTCCTGACGCATCAGTCAGGTGGGCTTCACCCATCCCTTCAAACTCTCAAGCTGACTGCTTGGTTACTCCACTTCCAGTCTTAGCCAGGCTCCCAGACATTTCCCCTGCTGTACAAGACATCCTAGTGTCCTCCCACAAGCCCACTACCAGAAGGATTTACACTAGCAAATGGAAGAGGTTCTCTTATTGGGCCAAGAGTAATAACATTGATCCTTTTATGGCTTCTGTTCACAAGATTCTTGACTTTCTGGCAGGTACTGTTAGGGTCCAACTGGCTGCCATCTCCAATTTTCATGTAGATGACTTTAGTTCTAACATTGTCTCATAAGTTGTGCAGAGCATTCTTATGAGGTGCAACACTTTTATGGCCCCTGGTAAGAGAACCTCCTCCTCCCTGGGACCCAAACTTGGTTTTAGCTTCAATGGTTCTGCCTCCTTTTGAACCAGCCGCATCTTGCCCCTTGAAGTTTCTATCATGTAAAACCCTCTTCTTGGTTGTTATAACCACAGCTAGACGGGTTTCTGAATTACATGCTTTGTCTATTCGCCCACCGTATCTCATTTTTCACAAAGATAGTCTAAAGACCAATCCTTCTTACTTGTCAAAGGTTTGTTCTGAGTATAACTTAAATCAATCCATTGAACTTCCTGTGTTCTTCCCCAATTATGGCAACAAGGCAGAGTATAGATTACACCAATTGGATGCTCATAGACAATTACGTTTTTATTTACACAGGACCAAAGACCTCAGAAAATCAGACCAATTGTTCATATCCTTTGCTGACAATAAGCAAGGTTATCCAGTTTCTAAAGTGACTTTATCAAAATGTCTGGCAGGCACTATCTCTTATTCTTATGGTTTGCATGAAAAGAGGCTTCCAGGAAGGCCCAGAGGACATTCAACCAGGGCTTTAGCCACCTCTGTTGTCTTCCAAGCCAAATTGCCTTTAGTTTCAATTTGTGCAGCAGCAACATGGGCAAATCCTCTTACCCTTCTCTTTCATTACAAAGTGGATATGGTCTCCCGGAATAGGGCATCCTTTGGTTCCATGGTCCTGAAGAGTTTGCTCCAGTGAGCCACCCAAGAACCAGGTGCTGGGGATGCGGGCCCAACCAGCAAGAATGAAGGTGAGATGGGACAACATAACATAAAGAAGTTATGTACCTACCATAACGTTCCATGTTTGTTGTCCTTCATCTTGCCTTTTTTCTTGCATTCCCCCCCCCCCCTCCTTCCCCCTTCCTGGAGGTTCGAGAGGAGTTCTTTATTGGTTACACTGGCTGAGATTCCTGCTGGCATACCAGGTTAGTTAACCATACATTTGTCTTTCCTCATTCCATCCTACCTTGATGTATAAGAGCTTAGTATTTTTTTTATTATATATGTCTAGTGTGGGCTATTACAAACGAGATCTGGGTATCTGCCACTAGGCATGTTGGGATAAGGGGGTAGCCTCAAGCCAGTAAAAGCTCTCTAGCTATAGTAAATAGGACGAGTCTGAGCCAAGGATCTGCTACAAACCCAACCAGCAAGAAGGAAGGCGAGATGAAGGACAACAAACATGGAACGTTATGGTGAGTACATAATTTCTTTTTTTAATTTTGTGATTCACTGTCTTGTACTACTGGGCCTGGGTCTGAAAAAGGTCCGTTAGGGTCAGTGCTTTAGAAATACTGTATTCAGAAAACATTTCTTTAACTTTCATATGGCTTTGTAGAGTTCTGACTGCAGGAACTGGTAGGAATTGCAGTGCAGATGTTAGGACCAGTTGCCACATGAAACTTTCTCAGTCGTTTAACTCCACCTCCCCTCTATGATTGTGCACTGTTTCCACCTTCCTGTCCACTTGTTTCTTGATGCAAAAGTTGCAGCTCATATTAGATAGCTGAATGTTTGTGGTATTTTCAGTACTTCTCAACTTGGACTTTATGGCTGAGTTTCCATTGTTTTTATGTGTAACTTTTAAGTTGTACTGCATAGCAGGTAACTATTGTTTTTATGGCTATAATTTAGTGGTATACTAGTTTTTTATTCAGTTTCTCTTGCAAGAATTGGCACAGTCAATTTATGGCATTGTGGACTTCAAAAGTGCTTGCAGGGAACCAAATTCCAGTGACCAGAATCCTTGGTAATTTGGATCACCTGACAAACAAAAATCCAGTCTACCTTTTTATCCCTTCTGCTGCTGGCCTGTATTGCACTTTTTGCACTTTGTACTGGATTAACAAGATGTAATGTGTATCAGATGTAATTCATTTAGGTAATGTGGAAGCCACCACTTTCCTTCACAGATGGTCAATAAACTACACACAAACTCATTTATACTAAACCAGTGTACGATGAAATTGTAAAAAAAAAAATAAAAATTAAATCTGACCCCAAACCTCCAGGAACTGGGAGTAAGCCAAAGCAACTCTGCTCTACTATCCTCTAACTTAGGGAGTCAGACTGAAAACCTTTAAGTCTAAGCATCTAAGGAGAAGTGTGGCAATGATGACTCTAACAAACTGATATTTCTTGTGCTGGACAAAGACAGGATTACAACTGCCCTACCAGTGCCAGGACATCACAAGGGTCCTTGAGTTTATTAGACAGGCAAATTAACTATTACCTGATGACCGTTCGTATAGGTATGAATGACCGGAGGCACTGTACACAGAAGGCCATACAGAGAGATCTCTTGGGAGTTCAGTATGCAAATGTCAAATGGCGAGTCTCTGGTGCTGAGTGAAATCCAGTCTTACCCAGAATCATGCCTAGATGTAGAGAGAGAATTGGCTTTAACTATTGGGTAAGTGGCTGGTTTCCTTTTGAGGGGGTACAGAATGTGTCATCTTGAGAGAGGTGATTGACATTCAGATTGCCCCACTTAGGTTGGCCTACATCTTTTACTCTTCCTTGGTAACTGAACTAGTCAAAACTATATGGGAAACATTCTGCCAGTGATTGGCTGTCTGGCCAGTCTGCAAAGCTTTGGGCTCCTTTGTGTGCCATACAGCCATGCTTAGCCCAAAACAGTGTGCTGGTATAAGAGGGAAATACAGGTGCATAAAAAAATCGGAGCTTTTGTTGTATTTGTTTATGCAGCCTTTTCTCATCACCTTAGTGGAGTAAGTTTCAGAGGTATGCTTCAGCTAAACTGTGAAGCCAATAAGTATCCTAATTGGGGAGCCTCCCCTTTTGTTGAAAAGCTTATTTAAAAACTGCTTATGTCTGTCAAGAGGGGTAAATGCTCATGTGGTAGACAGATTCCCTACCAGGGTACCCATTTTTGTTTGAGATGAACACAATACAAGGTTCAGTTTAGATATGGTTTTCATTTACTCCCAAAACGATAGGAGTAGGCTACATTATCACTTTTTCTTCAAAGCAATCACCTTAAGGAACTGGTGTGAGACACTATGGCAACTGTTTCATCTATCAGACCTCCCAACTCAGAAGAAAAGTTGCGATAGAGGTTTCTGAATAAACTGTAACTTTTCCCTCTTCCCTGTCATCATGATCTGATATCTCCACTGAGGTGCTTTTACAGCTCCTGGACTGTCAGCCTGGCTCTTCTGGCCCCTCTGGCATGATTCCAGAAGATGCCAAAGCAACAGATTCAGGTATATCCTGTCAGTCTGTTATGTCAGGCCCTTTAAGAAAAGGGAGAACCTTGAATTATTCTCTGAGGGTGAGGGGAAGTATTAACCAACTTTTGGTGGTAGTGGTGGGGTATCTCCAAATCCTATATGGAGGTCTGGCCTCTTGATTCTACTACCCTTACAACTTTAAAATATGGAGACCTTCCAAAAATATACTCAAAAGAGAAAATTTCCCCTACCCCCCTCAGTACAAAAAAGCTTCTCAAGTAGACTGGAGGTCTGGTAATTTTTGTTCAGGGCCTGATTATGTAACCCTAGTCTCTCTAGCCTTTACTTCAGTTTCTGTCCATTTAAGAGAGCACCGCCTCTTACTCAGAAAAATAAACAAATATAGGCTATCTATTATGAAGAAGATGTTTTGTAGGCTGTCCAAACCTGGTGGAGTAGCTGGTTCTCTCCAGGATCAACAAGCAAACAGGAAAAGTCTTTTTGTTTGAAGTAATCCACTGTTGTATTCCTCTAGATATTTTGTGGGCGGACAGCTAACCAGAGTAGAGTGTACATGTTCTCAAAATCAAGTAAAAAAGCACAAAAAGATGAAAACACCCCATTACTTGGTATAAACCAGACAGTTTAAAGCTCGGAGGATTGCTTTGTGTTATTACTTGTACACATTCTCAAAATCATTCTACTCAAGTTAGCTGTCTACCCACAAGATATCTATAGGAACACATCTAAAGGCCAAATTACTACCGTAACGGCTACAAAAAAATGCAATCTGAGGGTCATGCTGCTCATCCCTAGAAGTCTAAATCTCAAAATGCACTTGCTCGAAGCAATCCTTAAAATGGAGAAACATCGACGTTTGTGCTGTAACAGAGACTTTGTTCAAAGCAGCAGAAAGCACCCCTGCACTACCAGGCTATAACTCATTCCACACCTTTCGGCCCCAGAACTTGGACCGAAGCTCCAAAGGTGGAGGTGTTTCCATATTCATAAAGATGCGCACACCTCCAGACTGGTAGCCCAACATAACGTATCAGAGATGCTTCAGGTGCAGCTAACATTGGGTAAGACAGCAATTCAGGTCATAGCCTGCTATAGGTCCCCAAACATGTCCCAAGACTCGCACTCCATGTTCCTAAGCACCCTGGAAAATATTAGGGACCAACCTGACACTCATACTGGGCAACTTCAACTGCCCCTCCATTAACTGGGAAAACTACTCGTGCACCAGTGGACTTGCCCAACGATTCCTGGAATTCATTAATTCCAATGCCCTGGACCAGTTTTTTCTTACCCCCACTAGAGGGAGCAACACCCTTGACCTGGTCATTACTAACATGGGCGAATGTTGCTGTAAACCAGTAGTCCACTCCTTCCTGGTTAGATCTGACCACAAGCTAATCACCTTGGAAATCTATACCCCCCCCCCCCGCAAAGGTAACCACCGTGAAAAACTTCTCCAAAGCTAACTTTGGGCTCCTAAAACAGAGGTGGCTAACTTCATGGCACCCATGCAAATGGAGAATAGTTGCATGACTGCCGAATCCTACACCAATGCACTGTACGAACACATACACAAATGCATGGATCTCGCCATACCCAATAGAACCAAGACGCTCTCCTCCAAAAAAAGGAAGCCAATTTGGTGGTCCCCTGCCATAAACAAACTCTACAACAAAAGGAAGAAGCTGATCAGCCTCAACAAAAAGTTAAGATGCCTCATCCAAATCCTTTAAAGCTAGCTATGAAAACAGAATTGCAGCAGGTAGTAAAGACCACCTCAAGGCCTTCTGTAGTTATGTAAAGAATCTCCACAGCAATACCCAGATTTGCTCTGATGTGCTGCACAGTGGTACCTTCTATACCGAGCCAACAGATATTGCCAATATACTGGCCAACAGATTCAGTGCCAAATTTACCCCCCCCCCCAAAGGACCAATCACAGTAGCAGAAGATTGCCAAGCACCCAGTATTACTGCTGCACAGGTTAAAACAGCACTGCCCAAGGCCAAGAATACAGCTTCTATGGGACCTGACAATATCCCTGGACCTGACAGTATCCCTGGCTGTGTTCTACATGAACTACAAAGTGAACTGGCACCACACCTGTGTGCTCTGTTCAGTCACAGCCTCACCTCGGGCTTTGTCCCTACCGAATGGTGTACTGCTACAGTCATCTCTCTCCACAAAGGAGGATCGACTACAGACCCTGGGAACTATCGCCCCATTAGCCTGACGAGTCTGATATGGAAAGCTATGGAATGTATCATCATGGACCTAATAAACAGGGATATAGGGAATCTCCAAACTCTGGATCCCACACAGTTTGGTTTTGTGAAGGGTAGATCATGCCTGCTCAACCTGGTCGACTTCTTTGAGTCGGTCACCAAAGCTGTGGATGAGGCAGGGATCTGGCCAAGGCCTTTGATACCATTTCCACTCAGGAATCCTAGAAAAACTCACTAAGCTAAGCATCAACCCCTATAACACTAGGTGGGTTGCAAACTGGCTCACAGGTAAAAACCCACAGTGTGAAAGTAGCTGACTCCAAGTCAGACTGCCAAGCAGTCACAAGTGGAGTCCACAGTGTTAGGTCCTGGGTCCTCTCCTGTTTGGTATCTACTTCTCTGAATTCCAGGCCAACACGAAGGGACTCTGACAAAGTTCACAGACGATTGCAAGTTGGGAGCTATTATTAACTTCCTGAGTGATGTTGACATCCTGCAGAAAGGCCTCACTGAGACTGACTGGTGTTAGAACCATGGCTTTAAGCTCAATGCCAAAAAATGTCATCATCCCCTTTGGGAAAAACTGTGTTCCCATAAATCACCACAACCGTGGAAGTCCACTGAACACAGAAGGCTTTGTAAGAGATCTGGGAACACAGGTTGATAGGGACCTCTCATTTGATCACCACATTGCCACTGTGATCAGAAAGCCCTTCTGTGTGGCACATCTCATTACTAGGGGTTTTGCTTCCAGGAAGAAAGAGGTCATTGTCTCCCTCTACTCTTCCCTCATTAAACCAATCATAGAGTACAATGCCCCATTTGGCTGCAACAA
This sequence comes from Protopterus annectens, assembly GCF_019279795.1. Classification (NCBI taxonomy): domain Eukaryota; kingdom Metazoa; phylum Chordata; order Ceratodontiformes; family Protopteridae; genus Protopterus; species Protopterus annectens. The sequence goes on from NC_056734.1 coordinate 771,608,471, forward strand.
CTGGAGAGGCCGCAAAACTACCTCACAAAGATGATCCTAGGCCTTAAATAGTTGTCCTATATGGACAGACTCAAAAAAACTCCAACTATTCTGTCTCATATCGTCTACTTAGAGGCGATCTCTGCTTGACTTACAAAGCTATGTCTGACCCAGCTCTGTTAGAAATGCTACATCTAAAGAAATCCCAATCCATTCGCACCACACGCTCCAGAGACCTCAACCTCATTACCACAATCAACAGAACATGCTGGAGGGATAGGTTCATAACCCAGAGACTGCCCATGTTATGGAATAGACTTCTCATACATGTCAAGCAGAACACCTCATTGGCCCTCTTCAAGAGAAATCTTGATGAGTGGGTGGGAAATAGAAAATTCACCCCGGGGATCACTCCAGTGGCTCTTATCAACAGAGACGCTTGGAACTAATGTTGGGTGGCACAATGCCATGGTAATCCTATGGGCTAGGCTTGTAAAGGCTCCTTGGCCATTAGCCTAGTACACACCTATGAACATAGCAGTGAATTACTTCGAACCAAGACTTTTTTTCTATTTTGATTTATTTTTTTCTGCAGAAGAGATGATTTCTGATTCAGATGTTGAAGGTCTAGATTGTGACTCATCCTTCCCTATTCTGAGTCTGAAACAGAAGACAGCTTCTCTTCTGACTCCCCCAGTGAAGAAATATCATTTGTGGATACAGTTTCTAAACTAAAATTTGCAAGTGGATATCTCCTTGCCTACCCGAATCTTAGAAGAAATATGAATGGAGTATTCCACAAACCTGTAGTCATCCCTATTGTTTTATGAGCATTAAAGGATGCCTTTATTTATTTACCTTGATTCTCAATGGTTTGCTCTCAGGAAACCTGACATTTTACAGGGTGTGCGATGCATTGGTATCTTTTATAAAAGCCATGTGGCAGACCCTTCTCTAATCTCTGGTAAGGAGTCTTCTGAGGCCTTTTTCTATTTTTGAGCACAAGTAAGTGATGGGCATTCTTTTTTTTTTTTTTTTGGGGGGGGGGGGGTTATACATCTTCCACTTTGTTTACAGCAGTCTTTTGCCAGACTGTTGTGCCCAAGTAACTGTTCTGTTTTTGCTAATATGCAGTAAGCCGTATCTTCCTTGCCAGATTCTGACATGAAATCTTCCCTGTTTGAAATGCTAAACTCTTGCTTCACTGGTCACCAAGCATTTTCAAGTGTGCCTATGATGCATTAGATGCTGTGCCCATTGCTGCTACTGGTAGACCAATGGACTGGAATACCAGGAATACATGGATTAAATTACAAAATTCTCCTGACGAGACTCTGCTATGGAATACAGCTCTTGATTATGGGCCATTTGTTGGGAATTATTCAGCTGAAGTATTAAACTGGAAGAGATGGGATAGCTGATGCAGAGAGTCAAACAACTTTTCTACATGTAGTCCATTTTTATTTTCAAAAGCCTTTGAAATATTCTGAACAAAAGTCCTAAAAAGGGCAACACAAGAAAAAAATGGCAGGGGAATCCAAAAAGTAAGAGATTGATCCCAAGGACCATCTTTTCAAAAGAAATCTTAATAAATGTCTAGGCCCCTGCTCATCCCCATGACGATCTTCCAGAGTTGCATGCAGTTTCACCCACTGCCTGTGTTTCTGGAAATGGATACCTTCACATGTTTGGCTTCTAAAAATATACTCAAATTGTTAGACTGCAGTGGTCCTCCCCTGTCATCTCAGCAATCTGAGAATACCTCCTCCAAAACACCAGATCATCCGTTCCCTCGTTTCCTGTCAGACTTCGCAGTACCTCCATCCCAAAGAGGCAAGTGCTTTTATCCAAGGATGTTCCTGGTTTCCAGCAAGGAAAGCACATGAAGGCCTATTTTATATCTCTCTAATCTAAACACTACTTTTGGTCCCAACTGTCAGAATGTTCACTGTGCAAACTTTTCTTGTACATGTTCAAGGCCTTTCTAGTCACTCTAGATCTTAAAGGTACCTACATGCATATCCCAATTCACAAAGCCTAGGGAATACCCAAGATTTGTTGCCTTGGTATAACACTTTTTCAGTTTTGCTTTTTTGCTCTTTCCTCTCTCCAGAGTGCCTAGCCTTTGTTATAGCCTTTTGCATACTGTAGGACATTTCATATTTTCCTCTCTTTTGGACATCTGCCTCATTTTTGGCTCCCTGTACTCAAAGCACCCGCACAGGTCTTCAGTTCACTTTTCATCATCTCAGCAACCTGGGTTTCAAACTAAATCATTGTCTTGTTTAACCCCCTCTCACAGGTTGGTGCTTCTGGGAGGTGCCTCATAAGCAGCACCCCCAAGTATCATTTTCCCAGCTTCACTTCTTGAATTTAGCCTATCAAAACATGTCCACAGCAAGAGAGTACCCCCATATTATTCTGAGTTGCATGGCTTTCAGTCCTAATGGTCTCATTTACCAAGACTGCACATGAAGAAGCCTCAATGGTACTTTAGCCGAGTCTGGCTCTAGTGTCTTCATCCATTCTTTTCGTTCAAGAACCAGTACTCATTTCTTAAAGTAGGAACTCCTATTTTGGGCTGTTAGGGTTTTGCTAAATCTAAGCCACCCACACCTCCCCACTCAGTGTGTCGCAACAGTTGCTTAGGACTTTACATGAAGGAGTAGCCTTTCAAGGCCCAGGGGAGGTTGGAGCCACATTTTAGGAACAAGCATATAAATCTTGAGGAGATGATGACTCTAATGGAAGCTGTGAAATCTCTAAATTAGCTTTGGGATCCCTGGACTTGTGTTAGTGATAACAGATAATTTCACAATGTTTCCCTAGGTTTTGTATACTGCATCAAATTCATATATCTCTGCAGGCTAGCCATGATTGCCTGGAAGATGACTGTACAGAACAACCTTGCACTACAGGCCGCATACATTCTGTCAGTGCAGAGCACAGTGACGGACACTTTGGGCAGTTTAAGGATAGCCCTTCATGAGTGGATATTGCACCTAAAGGTCTTCGTAGAGATTTTCTACCTGTGGGGAACTCCCCAAATAGATTTGCTTACCTCCTATCTCAACAGATAACTAAATTATTTCTGTTCCAGGACACCTTTCAAAAAGGACTGAAAAACAGATATATTTTCCTTTCTGTTAATGGAAATGCTCCTCTGTGCCTCCCCCTTGTTCTGGATATCCAGAGTTAAGATAAAGATGGACTTGCGTTTGATGCTTCTGATAACTCACCTTTGGCCCAGTTAGTGCTAGTTCTCCCTTATCCATCTAACCAGGGACAGTAATCAAAAACCTTCTCATAGAATAGATTTGCTCATACAGGGCAGAGGATCAGTATTCCACTGAAGCATTCAAAATCTTCACCTTGCATTATGGATTGTGTGTGTATGTATATTAATCCCACTTAGGCAACTTTTTTCTGAGAATGTAAATAGGTTAGAAAATTTGTTACTAGATTGAAATTGACCAAGTAGAAAAGATTTTCTGCATGGTGCCAAAAAAAATGGGACAATAATATCCCAACTGGGAGGTCCTCTGGGTTCTTAAGCAACTTTACACAAGTACTAAACTCGGGCCTAGTGTACACGTGGTACACTTTTTGCCTATTTCTGCTTGTTTGCTTTTAGATCTGACCCTCCTTATTTCATGTTAAATATTTGAAAGGAGTTCTACACATTAGACCACCTAGAAAACAATTGGCACCTCCTTGGGATCCTAATTTAGTTTAGGAGAAGTTGACTTTCCTTTTGAGCCTGCAGTCTTAATTTCTCACATGAAAGACTGCTGGCTTTGTCTTCATCTAGATGGGCATCTGAATTGCAGGCTCTAATGTCTATTCAACTTTCTCTTTCCACAGGAAAGGATGAGTCTTGGAACCAATCTTTGCTTTATCCCAAAGGTTGTTTTCCAGTTTACCTTAAATGGGACCATTCATCTCCCTATGCTCTATTCCAAATCAAAAAGCACGTTTAAGAATTCTGAACATTTTGGATGTCCATAGACTGTCAAGATTTCAGCTGGCGAGTGCTACAGTTACCTCATTTTGTCTTTCGGGGGTGGAGAAGAAAAGATGCTGTCTACTTTCAAATGCTGCCACAGTCAACCTAGTTTTGTTAAACTCACCGTGCCCCCACTCAGAAAGTCATGGTTGGTTCTGAGGCTTCTTTGGTACACACATTTACTAGATACTATAAGCTAGATTGAGGTTCTAGAGCAGGATTAATATAAGGCATACTAAAATGACTTTTGGACTGTGGACTTTGTCCATCACCACATTCTTCCTAAACTATGGCTTTTGTAACAGTGATCTACTGGCACGGTATGTTAACTTACACAGCTGTACTTTTGACATCATTTTATCTACTAACCAAAGCACTTGCTGCTGCCCCGTTAGTGTCTTTTGCCTAAAAAAAAAGTCTGCCTTCTGGGCATTTCAGTATAAAAAAAATGTTTGCAGTAAATTCCAGTCCGGACCATGTCAAGATTTCTATTCTCAGTGCCAGAAGTCATGACAAATTGCCAAATCTTGATTCTGTCCTGCAGCTTTGACACATTTGTAAGTGTATTGTACCTTAGGCTTGGTTTCACCATAAAGACAGCACATACTGCATTTTCAGTCCTGCTGGAAACCGGAAGTATCACTATTTGTCAGAGATCTCTTTATATCTAGATGCCCTGCAACCTACAAACAGAACTTGTTGAACTACGGATTACTGTAGTCAATGTAAATTATCAGTTCATAGCCTCTCCATAGGGCCACACAGAATTTCTAAATGTACTTATTGAACTTTGCAGTAGCGCAACTACCTTTTTGTGGGTTTAGTGATTAACTGAAGCACCATTACCACAAATGTTGGATGTTATGTGATCCTATCTCGCCTACATTCTGAACTGATGGGTTCGGAGCCGATCCCTCGGCTCCGACTCGGCACGCTTATGCTATGGAGCGAGGCCTCTAATTGGCTGAGCTATCTTTATCCCAGGATGCACCACCACTAATCCCCCAGATCTCGTTTGCCGCTATCAAGCTTGGACGTGGTCTCAACATTGGCTGGGCTAAGTACTAGTTATTAGGCTTTTTCCTGTCACAAATTTCCTTTCTTCGAACCCAAGCTGTTTTAACAGCTATTGTTGTTATATTAGTGTGTTTGGTGAATTTGTGTTAGTAAATTCGTGATTTTTTTAGTCAGGGAAGGTTTCCCGTTTCAGTTAGAGGGGCCTTCCCCTGTTACTTTGCTGCTTGTGTAATTTCTTGGGTCAAGTACCCGTTTAAGTTAGAGGGTCTTGACTCTCTCTCTATCTTTCACTGTTTTTTTTTGTCTGTTTACTGTTAGTGTTTAAAAAAAAAAAAAAAAAATTTTAATATATTTAATTTTTGTTAAAGTTGTATTGAACTGTCTTTAACTAAAGTTTAGCGTTGTTTTTCGCTTATATTGGTTCTTTGGCAAAGCAGTTATGTCGAAAGAACACAAACCCTCCGGGTTTAAGAAATGCACGAGGTGTGGTTTTAAAATGTTCATAACGGACAACCACGCCTCGTGCGTCTATTGCTTAGGTGCTAAGCATTTACAAGAGTCGTGTAGTGTGTGCCACGCGTTCTCTTCTAGAGTCCTCCAGGAGAGAAAAAACAAATTAATCCTCAAGGGATTAATCAAGCCTTCCTTCGAGGAGGCTTTATCTTCCTCTCCGTCTCCTTCTAAAAAGAAGAAAGCATCGGCTCCGACCAGTCAGTCGGAACCGACCGCTAAAAAATCCAAGCAGACTTATCCATCGGCTCCACGGATTTCGGAGCCGAGGTTGGAACGGTCTGCCTCGATGCCTCCAGCCTCGACCCCTCTGGTTTCGGAGCCGAGGTCTGGGGCATCGAGAGGCGGGTCACCCTCATCGGCTCCACTGATATTGGAGCCGATCAGGGTTACCGGCTCAGACTCTTCCCCCTCGGAGCCGAAGTCCTTATCGGCACTGAGGGAAATTTCCTTGAAACGTTCCTCGGAGCCGATAGTTGTTGAGTCCTTTCGGAGCCGGTCCCCGAGCCCTTCGGAGCCGATGGAGAAATCGATTCGGGCCCGATCGGTATCCTCTAGGTCATCCAAGATGTCTGATTCGGACATCGACAGGGTGCTCCTTCGACTCTTCCAGTCTCCGGTGTTCCAAAAGCTTGTTTCGGCTCCAGCCCATTTGGCTTCGGAGCCGATGGTCCACTCCCTTACTGTGGTTCCTCCTCCAACAGCTTCGGCACCGTTGGAGCCGGTGCTGGTGGAACCTGTGGAGGTGTTAGGGTCGGGCCCGACCCTTGCTCCAACTCCGGCTCTTGGGTCGGAGTTCAGTACACTGACTTCTTCCTTCGGCCCTGGGGGGAGGCTTCGGGATTGATGCTCTCGGTCCCAAGTCTCCCACTTGGTGCGTCGGCGGCGGGAGTACCGTCCACTGTCGTGGCCATGGAGGTGGGACCCTCCCAGGATTCTGGTGGTCCCACCTTCAGGGCTATGAGGAGCGCTTTAGCCAAATCTTCCATGGCTACCTCCATGGTTTCCCCAGCTACCTCCCTGCATACGGAGACTGGGTCGTTGGCAGTCCCCCTGTCTTTAGACAGCGGAGCCCCCGGGCCTCAGGTTACCCCCGCTGGGGTTTCTCCCCCTCCTGGAGGTCCTTCTGAAGCCTCTTCGGAAGAACCCCCCAGGAAAAGGTCGTGCAAGAGGAAACACGTCGACTCCCCTGATGAGTCTTTGACATCCGACACCGATCTCGATGATGCAGAGGGGTCCCCTAAGTCGTCCTCGGATGATGTCTCCTTTGCAGACATCCTGGAAGCCCTAAAACAGCGAGGCAGCTGGCAGTCCAAACCTCCCTCTGCTGATGAGTCGGTGTTCCTGAAGGCCTTCGGGGCTCAGCCCTCTGCCTCCTGGGTGTCTCCGCCCTTCGACGAGCTCTTGGATTTGATCTGTCGAAGGGCATGGGAACACCCAGACTCTGTGGAACCGGTGCCTGCTCGTCCGAACAAATTTCTCTCGGCGCCCCCTGATAGAGAGTTCCTTACTAAAGGTGTGGCTGTAGATGCTTTGGTGGTGGCATCTGCTACCCAGCAAGATGTAGCAGAGGCTTCTACGTCCGTCCATCCTCCTAATAAGGAGTCTAGGAGCATGGATCGGTACGGAAAGCGCACCCTTAGTTCAGCGGCCTTTACACTGAGGTCCTTGAACTACCTGATGCACTTTACCAGATTTCAGAGGGATCTGATTAAGGAGCTATCCGATACCCTCTTGGGTAACCTGCCTGAGGAGCTGGCCCAGACGGTTGGCTCTCAGCTGGCTACAATGTCGTCCATTTCGAACTTGTCCATGAGGCTCATTTCGTATGCGGCCGAAGGGGTGAGTAGAGCGGCGGGTACAGGCATTGCTCTACGGAGACAAGCCTGGCTCCGCCTGTGTCATTTCGCGGAGGCCTTTAAGTCTTCATTTGCCGATGCCCCCTTTGATGGGTCCTCCCTGTTTGGACCCAAGGTAAAAGACACACTAACCCACTGTGAACAGGAGGGTAAGACTCTGACTGCCATAGGGGCACGATTTTCCACTCCCTTTCGGCCTTATCCCAAGGCTAAAAGAGGAGGGAAAATGTGGTTCCGTAGATCTCAGAAGCCTTACCCCTCTCAGCAGGAAGGTTCCCCTTCCAGAGGCAGAGGAGGGGGAAATTCATCCAGAAGACGCCGTCCCAGAGGCGGCAGAGGCCCTCGCAACACTGGAGACCGCGAGTCCTTTCGTGGCTCTTCAGCCTTTCATAGTCCCTGAGGGATTGCCCGGCTGTGCTGCTCCGGAGCCAGTCGGGGTCGTTTCTCGAAGCACCTGAAGGCCTGGGAAGGGATCACTCAGGACCGATGTGTGCTTCGGATTATCGCCGGAGGTTACTCCATCCCATTCTCTCACTCCATCCCTCAGTCCAAAAAAATCCTGGACCCGCCACCCAGTCAACAGGATACCGCAACCTCAGAAGTTTCAAAGCTGCTGCAAAAAGGAGTCATCCAACCGGTCCCCGTAGACCAGATCGGATTAGGGACTTACTCAAGATTCTTTTTGGTGCCAAAAAAGACCGGGGACTTGAGGCCCATTTTGGACCTCAGCATCCTAAACCGTTCAGTCAGAAAGTCCAAGTTCCGAATGGTCACTCTACAAACCATTCTCCCATTGCTGGAGAAAGGTGTTTGGATGTGCTCCATAGATCTCAAGGACGCTTATTATCATATCATGGTACATCAAGCGTCCAGGAGACATCTGCGCTTCAGCCTAGGAGGCAGTCATTTTCAGTTCCGTGCGCTGCCCTTTGGTCTCACCACAGCCCCCAGGGTGTTCACCAAGTGCTTGGCAGTAGTGACTGCTCACCTGGGAAGTCTAGGATTCCAGGTGTTTCCATATCTAGACGACTGGCTCCTAACTGCCAGCTCCAAGCATCTACTTCTGCGGAGCCTACAAGCCACTATCTTACTGGGCAATTCCCTTGGAATCACCTTCAATTGGCCAAAGTCTGTGTTGCGGCCATCTCAACGAATAAGATTCATAGGGGTAGAGATAGACTCAAACCAAATGCGGGTCTATCTACCTTCGGACAGAATTCAAACCATACAAAATCAAGTTCGAGCCTTACTTCCCAGGTCCAAAGCCCCAGCCAGAATGGTCCTGCAGCTATTGGGATCCATGTCTGCCACGGTTCTTCTAGTCCCCTTGGCAAGGTTGCACATGAGAATCCTCCAGTGGCTTCTTTCAGCTCCGTGGTCCTTTCAGGAACTCCCTCTCAGTCACCTCATATGGATCACGGAATCTTGCAAATGGGACCTTCGCTGGTGGCTAGTGCCCTCCAATTTGGATCAGGGACGACCCTTTGTTCTTCCTCCTCCGGCGGCCACTTTGACCACGGACGCCTCCCAGATGGGGTGGGGGGGCATTCCCTGGGCAGGTCAGTCCAAGGCAAATGGCACCCGGAAGAGACTGTTCTTCATATCAACATCCTAGAAATGAGGGCAGTACTCCTGTCCCTTCAAGCCCTTCACGATTATCTCCCTCAGGGCGTAATCGCTGTTCACTCAGACAACATGTCAAGTTGTCTGGTACCTGAACAAACAGGGAGGGACCAGATCCTATCCTCTTTGCAGAGAAGCCATGAGAGTTTGGGAATGGGCAGTCTCGACCAAACGCTTCCTAGTGGCTACTCACATACCGGGCAAGTCCAATGTCATAGCCGACAGATTGAGCAGAACCATCCTCTCTCCTCACGAATGGTCTCTGAATATGACAGTGGCAAGTCAGATTTTCAGCGAATGGGGAGTTCCGTGTTGCGACCTCTTCACGACTCCTCTGAATGCGAAGTGCAAAGAATTCTTCTCCCTAATCCCGGCTCCGGGGAAGAGCCCCATGGACGCATTAGTCTATCCTTGGCCCACCGGCTTGCTTTATGCCTTCCCTCCAGTTCCTCTCCTCCCCAGGGTGATTCAAAAGGCATCTCTTGGGGAGCAAAATGATCTTGATTGCTCCTTACTGGCCTCGTCAAGTGTGGTTCCCCTATCTTCGGAAACATGCCCTGGAAGGTCCATGGTTTCTGGATCAGATACCAGACCTACTGGTTCATCAGTCGGGACTATTCCACCAGTCCCTACACACCTTAAGATTGACGGCTTGGCTCCTCCTCTTCCGACGATAGTCAGGAGTCGTACATTGGATCCAGATGTTGTACACATATTATCTTCGGCCCATAAGTCTGCTACAAAGAAACTGTATTCTAGCAAATGGAAAAGGTTTGCTATTTGGGCTCAACTCCGGGGCCTAGACCCCATTTCTATTCCCGTGGCAGAAGTACTAAAATTTCTGACCTCTCTTTTCAATCAAGGCTCTTCAGTTTCTACCATCAAAGTACAATTGGCAGCAATTTCTAATTTTCACGAATCCATAGACCCACCTTTAGTGAGCAACAGATTGTGTAAGACCTTCTTGAAAGGTGCTGCTCTATTAAGACCTCCGATTTCTCATCCTGCACCTTCATGGGATCTCGATATAGTGTTACGCGCCTTGACTTCCTTCCCCTTTGAACCAGCAGCCACATGTGATCTAAAGTTTCTATCATGGAAGACAGCCTTTCTGGTGGCGATTACTTCTGCCAGAAGAGTTTCAGAGCTTCAAGCTTTGTCAGTGAAACCCCCATACTTGGTTTTTCATAAAGACAGAGTATCCCTCAGACCAAATCCTTCCTTTGTTCCTAAAGTTTGTTCTACTTTCTGCTTACAGCAATCGTTAGAGCTTCCAGTTTTTTTCCCAAAATACTCTAACAAAGCGGAGTTCATATTCCACACACTAGATGTCCACAGACAGTTACGTTTTTATTTAGACAGGACCAAACAAACAAGGAAAACAGATCAGTTGTTTGTATCCTTTGCAGATAACAGATTGGGCAACGCTGTCACAAAGGTCACTATTGCCAAATGGATCAGGGACTATATTACTCAAGCATATATTTATTCTAACAAAGAGCTTACCACCTTTGTCAAGGCTCATTCTACAAGGGCTATGTCTACTTCGGTAGCATTTCATTCTAAGCTTGCTATTAGTGACATTTGTGCTGCGGCTACATGGTCTTCCCAGCACACCTTCATTTCCCACTACAAATTAGATGTGGCATCTAGAGGACGAGCTTCATTTGGTTCCACAGTGCTCAGGAGTGTTTTCCAATGAGCCACCCGGGATTTAGGTGCTAGGGACGCTGTCCCATCAGTTCAGAATGTAGGCGAGATAGGATCACATAACATCTTTTAGTTATGTACTCACCATAACTTCAGATGTTTGGGATCCATCTCGCCTACATTCCCAATAACCCACCCTCCTTCCCCCTTCCTTGGAGATCAGAGGATATCAGAAGGTCTGAATCCTGTTGTTTCATCTTGAAACATCTAACAATGTTATATAACCAAGTTGGGCATGTGTGCATGAATGCGGACAAACAAGATCTGGGGGATTAGTGGTGGTGCATCCTGGGATAAAGATAGCTCAGCCAATTAGAGGCCTCGCTCTATAGCATAAGCGTGCCGAGTCGGAGCCGAGGGATCGGCTCCGAACCCATCAGTTCAGAATGTAGGCGAGATGGATCCCAAACATCTGAAGTTATGGTGAGTACATAACTAAAAGTTATGTGCAAAGATCTGATAATGTCAATTTTCATTCTGTCCTCAACCTGTGGGTTTGGATCTGACTCTGCCATTGCAGTGGCAACCAAAAAGCTTTTGTGCTCCACCCTTACCCATAATGCACCCTTCCCAGGTTACCTCTGATCTTGTTTGCCGCTTTCGTGAAGACGTGGTACACCAGTAGCTCTTGGGCAGGTAAGTATTATTTTCAATATATTCTTTAAAAAGTTCTAAAAGTACTTTTAAATGGCTTTTCTTTTTTTATCTCGTATGTCTAATGTTTACCTTAAATTGCCCTTTTACTGATTTTTTTTTTTTTTTTTTTTTTACTATCCTCTATTTTTCATACAAAAGTAACATCTTCCTTTTTTACACCTTGTGTGTGTGTTCCTTTTTTACCATTGTTGGCAACTCCTTTTTGACTAGTTGCATTTCTTCTCTTTTTATAAATTTTTCTTTTGCTTGTGATGGCTGAAAAGGAAAAAGTTGGCTTCAAAATATGAATACCGGTTAGTGACTTGCACATGCTCTGTGTTTATTGTCTTGGCTCTCTGGATCTTCAGGAAGACTGTGTAATTGGTCACTCAACTATAGGGCCTTGGTTGAACGTAAAAATTAATACTTAAAGGTTTAGGCAGTTTCTGGAGCTTCTCCTTATAGGTTCATAGGTTGGTACTAGGCTATCGGCCCTATAGAAGCCTAGCCATAAAAATTCCCTGGCTATTTCTTCCCACACTATTTACTTCCCTGGACACCTGTCTAGCTGGGTGACTGATGTGATCCCTGGGGTGAATTTCCTTTCTCCCATCCAGTCATCCAGGTTCCTTTTGAAGAGGGCCAAAGAGGTGCTCTGCTTGACATGTATGGGCAGTCTGTTCCAAAGTCTGGGGAGTTTCTGGGTCAGGAACCTATCCCTCTAGCATGTTTTGTTTATTGTGATGACAAGGTTTATATTCCTGGAGCGTGTGGCTCTGAGGGATTGGGATTTCTTTTAAGTGTAGCATGTCCAACAGCTCTGGGTTTGACATGGCCTTGTATGTTAAGCAGAGATCGCCTCGGAGTAGACGATATGCGACAGAGCATAGCTGGAGTTTAAGGCAGTCAGCATAGGGCCTGTGATTCTTTTAGTGAGGTATTTATGCGGCCTTTCCAGTTGTTGCAGGTGTCTTGAGAGGTACATAACAAATAGGGCGTTGTATTCTATAATGGGTCTAATGAGGGATGAGTACAGTGGAACAATGACCTCCTTTTTTCTGGAAGAAAAGCCCTTAGTGATGAGGTGTGCCACGTAGAAGGATTTTCTGACTGTTGTGGCAATGTGGTTATTGAAGGTGAGACCACTGTCCACCTGTGTCCCTAAGTCTCTTATCATACTTTTGGTGTTTAGTGTACTGCCACCTATGTGGTAATTCATGGGTATATGTTTTTTTACAAAGGGGATAACTATACATTTCTTGGCATTGAGCTTGAGCCCATGGCTCTGGCACCACGCATCTGTCTCTGTAAGGCCCTTTTGTAGAGTATCCACATCATTTAAGGATTCAATAATGGATTCCAGTTTGCAGTCATCTGCGAACTTTGTTAGCCAGAGTCCCTTAGTGTTGGCCTGTACTTCAGAGAAGTAGATGCCAAACAAGAGAGGTCCCAGGACTGAACCTTGAGGTACTCCACTTGTCACTTGTCTAGAGCTGGATTTGGAGTCATCTACTTTTACAGTGTGGGTTCTGTCAGTAAGCCAGTTGGCAACCCATCGAGTGACGTAGGGATTAATGCCCAGCTTAGTAAGTTTATCTGTGATTCCAGAGTGGGGGATGGTGTCAAAGGCCTTGAAGAGGTCCAGATAGGCTGTGTGGACTGCTTTACCCTCGTCCACGGCTCTGGAGACTGATTCGAAGAAGTCAGTCAGGTTCAGGAGACAAGATCGGCCCTTCACGAAACCAAACTGGGTGGGGTCCGGTGTTTTAATGTTGCCAAAGTCTTTGTTTATAAGTTCCATGATAATATGTTCCATGGCCTTGCAGATCAGTCCCATCAGACTGATGGGGCGGTAGTTCCTGGGATCCAAGGTGGACCCCCCCCCCCTTGTGGAGCGCGACAACTGTAGCTGTGCGCCACTCAGTGGGCATGAAGCCTGACGTGAGGGTATTATTAAACATGACACTTAGGTGAGGTGCCAGTTCATTTTATTGTTCATGTAGTACACAGCCCGGGATGTCATCTGGTCCCATGGATGCTGTTTTCTTAGCTTTGGAGAGTGCATTTTTTACCTGTGTGGCCGTTATTACCAGAATTTGGCAATCTTCCGGTATTAAGATGGGCTATTTAGGGGGTGAGAGGGGTGTGAAGTTGGCACTGAAACGATCTGCCAGGATATTGGCTGTATCCTTGGAATCAGTATATTTAATGCCATTCTGTTGTAGCTCAGAGCAGATCTGAGCATTGCCATTTAGATTCTTGACATAGCTATAGAATGCCTTGTGGTTGTCTTTGGAATCTTTGGCAATTTTATTTTCGTAACTAGCTTTGGAGGATTTTATGAGAGATCTTAGCTTCTTACTGAGGCTGGTAAGGGAGTATTTTGCATCCTGGGATTTTCCTCTTTTCTGCAACAGTTTCTTACTTTTGTAAAGTTTGTTTATGGCAGGCGACCACCAGATTGGCTTCCTTTTTCTGAGGAGAGCATCTTGGTTCTATTTGGGATGTCACGATTCATGCATGAGTGGATGTGCTCATACAATGCCTTAGTGTAGGAATCAGCAGTCGAACTTTCAGTTCCCATCTGCATGGGTGTCATGAGGTTTGTAATTTCTGACTTGAGTAGCATGAAGTTGGCTTTGGAGAAGTTTTTTTTGGAGGTTTCCTTACTGGGGGGTGGGGGTGGATGCAGATGTTAAGGGTGATTAGCTTATGGTCTGACCTGACCAACCGGGGGGGGGGGGGGTGACCATAGGTGTGGAGCATCGATTTCCCATGTTGGTAATGACCAGGTCTAGGATATTGGAGCCCCTGGTGGGACTATGGATTAGTTGATCCAGGGCACTGGAATTTATGAATTCCAAGAACCGTTGGGCAAAGGTGTTGGTACACGAGTAGTTTTCCCAGTTAATGGCAGGGTAGTTAAAATCACCCAGTATTAGGGTGTTTGGTTTTATAATAATATATTTTCCAGTATGTTTAGAAAGGTATAGTGAGAATCTTGAGGCATGGTGGGAGATCTGTAGCAAGCTACAATTTGGATTGCAGTCTTACCTAGTGTTAGTTGCACCTGGAGAATTTCAGACGCATTGTGTTGGGCAACTAACCTGGTGGTGTGAATATCCTTGGTGAATATGGACACTCCTCCAACTTTAGTGTTTCGATCCTGGTTTGGTGGCCGAAAAGTGTGGTAAGAGTTGTAGCCTGGAATTGCAGGGGTGCTCTCTGGAGCCTTGAACCAGGTCTCTGTTACTGCACAGATATCAATGTTCTCCATTTTTAGGAGTTCCTCGAGAGAGTGCATTTTGAAGTTTAGACTTCTAGCATTGAGTAGCATTACCTTCAGATTTTGCATGTTTGTACCTGTTACGGTGGTGGTTTTGTCCTTTGAACTTTGCCTAAAAAGGCACTATAGGGGTGACAAGAGCCTTTGCCAGTAACCTGAAACCCAGGGGTAACAGGTGCAGACCATCTCTGGCAAAGCATCGTGGTTTGTCGATCATGTCGCCCCAGGCAGACAGATACTGGATCCCCTTTGAATGACACCAGAAGCTTAGCCCAATTGTTGAAGTCAATCATTTTGTCCGTATATTGTGTTATCATTCTGGGTGAAGGCAGGATGCTATTCAGGGCTAGGGTCATACCTGCCTGGGCCACATGATCCGAGAGCTCTTCCATGTCTCTCTTCATGTAGTCCAGGGAGGTACGTCTCAAGACATTCACTCCAACATGGACAATGACATAGTCATATTTGTACTTGTTGTGGAGTGACCTGAGTGCATGTGTTATGTGGCGGATCCTGGCACCCGACAGGCAGCTCACTGTAATTTTCTCCTTGTTCAGCCTGGCGAGTGGGACATCCATGTACCTGACTATAGAGTCACCTATGACTGAAGTGTTGGGTACATTGTCTTGCCTTAGTGGATGTTGCTGGGTGGCACACTGGTGTTGTGAGCTATGTGACACTTTGGTTGTGATTGGTGTTTGTTTGCGTTTCCTGTAGAAAAAAATCGGACAGGCTATCACTGCATCTTCTTCGACAGTGTCTGGCAAAGGAAGAAAAAGGAACTGTTTCGGTTCCAACCTCTCTTTCAGATCCATCTGCTAAAAAGGCTGATAATCTGAGTTGACTCCTTTGTCAGATCCAAAAGCCAAAAAACATAGACCTTCAGATCAGTCTGCTTCCTTGGATTTTTCATGCCTTAAGAAAAAGGACTACTTGGAGCCGATACTTTTTGAATCCAGTAGAAAGTCTATCTCCTGCTCCACAATACCTTCCAATGACTGAGTATTCCTCTTCAATTGGCTCAGTCCCATTCAGAGTCCCTTCCCCATTTTTGGAGAGACCGTACTCAGCCTCAGCAGGGCTCACTCTCTCTTCAAGGAGCCTTACTGAAGAAGTGTAAAGATTAGTGAAGAAGATACTCTGGGCACAGGGTATATCGGGGGTTCACTTGGCTCCTACATCTTTGGGTCAGGAGTTCTGTGCATCTGCTACCCGCCCCTACCTCCTCTTCTGGCTTCCCTCGAAGCATCAGAGTCATTAGATCTGAACCATCCACTGCCATCTGCTTTGGATCCGAGGACTTCTCTCTCCTGTGATCCAGTGTTTGCTCTGAGTTCTTCGGCTCATTTGAAGCTATAATGGCCTTGTCAGCTCCGAGGTGTTGGTCTCTACTCTACTCTGAGTTTTTTGGAGCCATCTCTATGCCTGGGAGCTTTGGGTCAGATCAGTTTGGCCCTGGCTTCAGCCTCTGGACGATTGAAGATTAAAGCTTTGGGTGCTTCCAGACCAGGCTTTTACAGTCAGCAGTCAAGTCTGGGTCTTCCTTTGATGCAGCCTACTCCACAGTCTTCTGTTCAAGTTGCATAAGAACAAAGTACAGCGGTCACCCTATTGACAAGAACCACTCATTTTGTTGGGCTGAAAATGTTTTTTCTTTTATTGAAAATGAAATGCATGGAAATAGGGTTGGTAAAAGCCAGTCCTCTGCAGATGACACTCTGCTGACAGAGAAATTAAAAAAGTTTGATACAATACTTAAGTTTTAAAAAGTTGAAACTTGAAAATTCATATTTGCAAATAAATGGTGACCTTAAGCAAGTTCCTAAAGGTCTTAGACTGTGGCATTACCCCAGTGGTGCCTTTTGGGTAGAGTCTTATAGACAACTACACTGTATTTTTGACAATGCTGAGCTGGAAATGATGGGATTATTAAACATAATGAGGCTTGTATGAATGAGCTGAACAAATCCTTAGAGGCACTTAATGCGAATATCAAAGCTGATTCACTGTTTGAGCATTGTATTATGAATTTTGACAACATTATTAATAAAGTGGAAAGAGTTTTTAAAGGAATTCTCCATCGCAAACTGAATAAAATTAACAGGGATATGCAGGCTTATAGCAACAAAACTGCATATCCTGCTAAAACACGCTCCCATGGCAACCAAATGGCTCTAACCAGTCAGAAGGCTTTTAGTGCCCAGCTGGCTGAATCGTCAGAAACAAGGTATGAAAGGGAAGTAGTACAAGTGGGAAAGCATAGTAGTAATGCATAGACTGAGGAGCCCAGGAGGTCTGAGAGAATTAAAAATAAAATAAAAAGAATGGTGTGAACTCAGGTTTTCACAGGAACCAGCACGACGGCCCGAATTGGGGCTATTCAGCTCGGGGGGCTTGACCGAAGCAATTTCATTCAAGGAAACTGCAGAAGAGGCTCTAAATTCAGCGTTTTCTGTGGTAAGGCAAGGAAATGACTGTTCTAGCAATGTGACTTTTTTTTTTTTTTTTTTTTTTTTTTTAACCCGATTTTTAATTCCACTGCAGTTTTTGAAGAGGACACGGAGTTTGTAAATGCAATTTTGGCAGCTGAAAATAGTTCAAATAAGTTGCCTAATATTATGCTTTTGGTGGTTTTAAAGTTTATAACTATTCTAGTAAATGTATCACTAGTTCACATGCTGATGTGTTGTCTAAAGGGATTCACTTTTGTTCCTGCCTGGGCTGCACGTGTTGAAAATGTCCTTCTAGATTTAAAGTTGTTTTGTAGAAAATTGAACTTGAAAGTATGGTTTAATTCTAATGATAATGATGAATACAATGTAGGGGGACATTTATTAAGTAAGCCTAGTATTTTTAATCCACCAGTGTATAACTTAATGTGCTTGATAAGGCTTGTGAACCGGACGTTAGACAAATTTATTGATGATAACAGCATACAAGGTGATGATAATTGAAGTGTGGAAGAACATGCACTGTTAAATGAGATTATTCATGATAGTCATATCAGGGTAATGAAGCCTGACAAGGGCAATGGTATGGTGGTTATGGATGTAGAAGATTACAGGAATAATATGAGTACACTTAATTGATGACCCGTATTGTGAGGTGTCTATTAATGAGGTTCATATTGTTTTTGCTAAAATAGATGATTTAATATATGACATGCTTATGCAAGGCCAGATTTGTGAGTATAATTTCATTAGAAACGTCTTCCCACTGATAGCTAACATATTTGGGATCCCAAAAATCCACAAAGATATGTCAGCCACCTCTTAGACCAATTGTGAATGGTAGGTGGTCTAAAACTCATTTTATGGCACAATACATGGATTTTTACGTGAGACAAATTCTTACTAAATTTAAGTGCATATGTAAGGATTCTTTAGATTTTTTCGAAGCATTTGAATGATTTGAAAATTTCTTCCACTGCAATAATGGTTACAATAGATGTAAAAAAATCTCTTTTCAGTTATACCCCATGATATTGGGCTTTCCTGGCTTGAGATACAATTGGTGAATGCCAGGATGCATAATCGGGATCGTATCAACCTTTTGTTTGCATTAATGGAAATTATTTTAACAAATAACTACATTCAGTTTGTGGGCCAATTTTACAAACAGATGGGGGTAGCTATGGGGGCAGCATGTGCCCCCCACCTATGCTGTCTTAGTAATGGCCCACTGGGAAGCTGAGTATATTTTTGGTAGTACTTGCATATGTATAAAGTACTACAAAAGGTACCTGGACGATGTATTTTTAATTTGGACAGGTACGGAACAACAATTGGAGGAATTTTTGTCATATATTAATGGCACCACAGCATTTTCACAATTTACCCATGCATTTAGTATGGAAAAATCAGTTACTTGGATGTTGATTTAACTGTGGGGAATGTAGATGACATTCACATCCAAGGTTTTCAGAAAATCTGCATTTTCTAACTCTTATTTGGATTTCTCGAGCTTGCCACCCTGTCCATCAGAAAAGGTCTGTAGTCAAGGGGCAACTGGTCAGGGCAGCAAGAATGACTACCAAAGATTCTGATTTTCTGATTGAATTTATGTAATTATGTTTAGGAAAAAGGGTTACCCTGAAGGCCTTCTTCAAAAAGTATGTCAGGATGTGGTTTATAAAAAAACAACTGGTGTTTATAAACCTATTCTTTGTCCCCATATGCCCCCTTTAGATATGAATGATGATAATTTTGGGAACAGCAATGCATGTGATGGTACTCATGGTAGTGGTACATTTAATGGGAATTTTTCTTTCATCACCACCTATAATAAACACAGCAGAGAAATTGTTTATGCTGTGAAGAAAAATTGGACATTGCTTTATCTTGATAAAGGAATTGGTGACTTGTTGGGTATGGTTCCTAACATAGTTTTTAAAAGAGACTTGTCTTTTAAGAATTTGTTAGAGATGAATTATAATTGACATAAACGATCCAGTAGTAAACCATTGGGAAATTTCAAATGTGGTAGGTGCAGGCAGTGTCCATATATTATGACGACTAATGAAGTTTTAAAGATTGGACAAAATAAAATACATATTTGGGATAATTTCGATGACAAAGTGTTTGTTTACAGTGTCCTGTATTTTATATAGGAAAAACTATAAGAAGATTTTGTGAGAGAATGTATCAGCACCTTTCAGATATAAAGAAGGGTAAACTCGCAAATGCTGTGTGTAAACATATGTGAATTTCAGGGGCATAGATTTTATTTTGCAGTCGTTCAGTAAATTATTAAGGACATACAAGGAAAAATATTATCGGTTCTCGTAGATGTTTGTGAATTAAAATGGCAGCTTCACTTGAATGCCTTTGTATATCCAGGGCTTAATGAAAACCTAACTATTAACTGTGTTTTAAAATTAAGGCACATAGAGGGTTGATGTTTTCTTTTTGGTGTGCCCTTTTAATTGGAGGTTTTAATTGACATAATTGAGTGCTATTAAGTAATTAGCAAAATGCTTTATAATGTATGCTTTTATGTAACATTTAATTCTGATTAAGTCCCTCTAAGTTTTGGGATGAAAGTGCCTAACTGGTGGATTTTACAGTGTTTTTATATTTGGTCACTGCATTAAAAGTTGGTTTTCCAGTGGCTGTCTGTGGCTCAAGGCTGTTTTTTCACTGTTCTCTGGAGGGTTGTCTGGGGCAGGGAGGGACTATGGTCCAGAGGCATGCTCTCTTGGATCAGGAGTCCTGTTCCTCTCTAAGGCAATCAGCCTTTGAGGTTTTGGAGAGAGCCATGTCTGCTTCAACAGCTCAGACAGTACCTACCCCTTTGGATCTACAACCCTCACTTCTGACATCTCTGCCTATAGCTTCTCACTCTGGACTTCCAGAGGGACAGCAAGTTCCAAAACCCCAAGCTTCCAGGCAGGATATACTCTCCTCTTCTGATACTTCTCCAGAACCTCCCACTGAGGAGTTCCTAAGAGGAGGATGTGGAAGAAGAAGCATGTGGACTCCACTGAGGGATCCATTACTGAAGACACGGACTTTGAGGGTGAAGGGGCCCGAAGGTCACCTCCCGATGACGATTCCTTTGCAGATATCTCAGAATTACTGAAATGGAGAGGTGACTTGAAGCCCAGCAATCCTATATCTGAGGAGTCTGTGTACCCGGTGGCGCTTGCTACTTGTCCACCTTTCTCCTGGGTGACTCCACCTGGTGATTTTAACTCCTGAAATTGATCTCTGGGCAGGCATGGAAAGCCCTCTGACACCGTCAAACCGATACCCTGGATATCAGATAAAATTATTACATCCCCAGATCTTAAACAGTTTTGGACTAAAGGTGTACTGGTAGATGCCATGGTCATGGTGGTACCCACCAAGAAAGAACTAGCTGAGGAAGATTGTTCTATCCATCCTCCTAACAAGGAGTCTTGGATGATGGATAGGTTTGGGAAGCGTGTTTATGCTTCAACCTTCGCACTAAGATCCTTGAACTATCTAATATAGTTTATGAGATTGCAGAGGGATCTGATATAGGAACTTGGATCCATATGTGAAGTACAAGCATCAGTCCCTTATCTCCCTGCAATCCATCTCAAACTCGTCAATGAAGCTCATCTCTCATGTAGCCGAAGGGATGACCCAAGCATTGGTTGCAGGCATTTCTATCTGGAGGCATGCCTGGATGTGCTTATGTGATTGATTTTTTGCAGAGCCTTTAAGGTCATTAATGCTCCTTCTGATGGCACTTCTTTGTTTGGTCATACAGTAAGAGATATCTTATCCAGGTGTCAGAAAAATAGACCTTATGTGCCATGGGCATATGTTTTTCCATTCTTTTGAGAACCTTTTCTAGGAATCGGAGAAGTAGTGGAAAGATGTGGTTCAAAAAACCTCAAGGGCATTTTCAAGACACATGTGGAGATAGTTCCCCTTGAGGCAGAGGGGGAAATTCCAATCCTAGATTACGCCTTCATGGCAGAGAAGGCCCACAAAACCAATGGTCCAGAGATGCTTTCTTTGGAAGACCCTTTCAGTACTTCTGAAAGGAGGCCTGACTGTCTTACTCTGGAGGCAGTCAGGGGTTGACTGTCCCTGCACATGAGAGTCTGGATAACATCAGATACATGGATGCAAAAAATAATTTCCAGAGGATACATTATACCCTCCCTTCCACCTCGCCAGTACAAAATAAATCCCCAATGTTCCACCCAGAGGGAACAAGCAACTATTCAGGAACAAAAGTTGCTAGAAAAGAGTCATCCAAGATGTCCTCCCAGACCAGAGAGTATCTGGAACTTTTTTCAGGGTTAATTTTAGTACCAAAAATGACAGGTGATGGGAGACCAACTCTGGATCTCAGCAGACTAAATGAATCGGTTCAACACAGCAAGTTCCAGATGGTCACGGTTCAGTCCATTCTTCATTTCTGGAAAAAGACGACTGCATGTGCTCCATAGACCTTCAGGATGCTTAGTACCACATAAAGATGGACAGGCGATCCAGGAGGTACCTACGCTTCCAGCTGAGAGCCAGTTGTCAGTTCAGAGATCTGCCCCTTTGGTCTTATTCCAGCCCCCAGAATGTTCACTAAGTGCATGACAGTAATGGCAGCTCACTTGAGACTGCATGGACTCCAGGTGTTTCCATATTTGCATGACTGGCTTATATCCGCTCCAACCTTGTGTCATCTACTGCAAGCAAGAGACAGTGTTCTCCAGATTTTTTCCAATCTGAGGGTAACTGTAACTTACAAGAAATCCTTTCTAGACCCCACGCAGTGTTTTGAATTCATAGGTGCAATTTTAAACACGAAAAACGGTAGCATCATGAAAATAATTTGCAGTATGAAGGTCTCCGCACGACTGCTTCTTCAGGCTCTAGGGTCCATGGTGGCAGCAATAACTCCAGTTGCCAGGTTTCACATGAGAATTTTGCAGTGGCTACTTTCAACACAGTGGTCCATTCTCCACTAGTCAATGCCAGCCCAGGTAAGAGAGCAGATTCAACAAGGCTGACTTGTTTATTCCCCCTCAGCCCATGACCACTGTAATCACTGATGCTCCCTAGTTAGGGTAGGGGGCATTTACTGGGGAGTACAGTCCAAGGCACTCGGTTGCCTGAAGAGGCTAACTCGCATGTCAGTGTCCTAGAGATGAGTAGTGCCACTAGTGTTGCAGACTTTCCAGAATGCTGTCCCCTTGGGAATGATTGCAAGTCAAACAGACAGCACGTGAGTAGTCTTGTAGCCTGGTGTGCAAAGCTATGGAGCGTATCATCATGGAAATCATAAACAAAGACATTGGGAACCTCCAGATACTGGATCCTACCCAATTCGGCTTTAAGGGCAGATCTTGCCTCTTGAGCCTGGTCGACTTCTGTGAAACAGTTACCAAAGCCATAGATGAAGGGAAGGTAGTCCACACAGCCTACCTGGACCTCACAAAAGCCTTCGACACAATACCCCACACGGGCATCATAAATAAGCTCACCAGCTTAAATATCAACCCCTATGTTACAAGATGGGTTGCAAACTGGCTCAGGGATAGAACCCACATGGTCAGAATAGCAGGTGCCATGTCAGACTCTAAACCAGTTACAAGTGGCGTCCCACAAGGCTCAGTCCTGGGACCTCTCTTGTTCGGTGTATATTTCTCAGAGGTGCAGGCTAACACGGGTGGACTATGGCTGACCAAGTTCGCAGATGACTGCAAACTGGGTGCTGTAATCGACTCTCCGGCTGACACAAGCATCCTCCAAAAGGGTCTCACAGAGACGGATAACTGGTGCCAGAGCCATGGCCTAAAGCTAAATGCCAAAAAGTGCATAGTCATCCCCTTTGGGGAAAACAAAGTGCCCACAAATTACCACATAGGTGGTAATCCATTAAGTATGGAAGACGTAATTAGGGACTTGGGGACCCAAGTAGATAGCAATCTCTCCTTTGACAATCACGTTGCCAAAGTGGTTAGAAAGACCTTCTATATAGCCCACCTTATCATGAAAGGATTCGCATCTAGATCGAGAGGTCATTGTGCTCCTCTACTCATCACTTATCAGGCCCATAATTTAATACAATGCCCCATTTGGGATGTACCTTACTCGACACCTGCAGCAACTGAAAAGACCCCAAAAGTACCTCACCAAGAGGATCAAGGGGCTCAAACAGATGCCCTATGCAGCTCGGCTAAAGAAACTCCAGCTACTCCGAGGCGATCTGTGTCTGACGTATAAAGCCATGTCCAACCCAGAATTAATGGACATGCTTCACCTCAGGCAATCCAAATCCCTTAGAGTTACACGCTCCAGGGACTTGAACCTCAGCACAGAAATAAATAGGACATGCTGGAGGGACAGATTCATATCCCAGAGGCTCCCCTCACTCGAACAAAATCCCAATCCATGTTAGGCAGAGCCCCTCACTGACCCTCTTCAAGAGAAATCTTGACGAGTGGATGGGAGATCATAAGTTTACTCCTGGGATCTCTTCTGTGTCCCTGCTTGACAGAGGTACAGTAAACTAACCTTAAAAGGGCTACCTTCTGTGAGCTACTATACAGAGGCACAGTCAACTAATCTAAAAGGGTGGCGAAAGCCAAACACACTCTGGCTAGGCTTATAAATGCCCTAGGGCAGATAGCCTAGTATCAACCTATGAACATCTATGTCAACAAACAAGAAGGAAGCAGATCCTACCCCTTATGTTGAGAAGTGCTCAGTGTGGCGATGTGTGCTCATCCAACTGCTTTCCCATAGCAGTGTATATTCCGGGGAAGTCGTTTGTGACAGCAGACAAATTCTTACGCCTCACAAATGGTCCTAGTGTCATATAGTGGAGGAAAGGATATTCCACAAATGGGACCAGCCTTGTCTCTCTCCTAAACTAAAAAATGCATCAGCTATTTTGCCCTGCTCCCCCCAGGAGGGGAATAGTTGAGGGATGCTCTTCTTCACAGGTGACCTCCCTGTCTCCTTTATGCCTTTCCTCCAACTCCATTAGTCCCAAAATTTCTACAGAAAGTAAACTGATTTGAAGAGCAAAGTAATCCTCATTGCACTATATTGGCCTTGACAGATTTGGTTCCCCTGCTTTTGGCCTCACTTCAGGCATGGATTCTGGATCCAACTCCACACCTCCTGTCTCACCCGACTGATATGATTCATCCAAACATTCTTAACCGTAGGTTAACTGCTTGGCTTCTCCAGTTCTGTTGATAGCCAGACAACCTAAGCTCTCACCTCCAGTCACATATTTTTATCCTCTCATAAGCCATCTACAAGTAGTGTACTCCAGTAAATGGAGGAATTTGTCTACTGGGCACTACAAAACACTCTGGATCCCTTCTCGACTCCGACCTGTAGTATCCTTGATTTTTTTTTTTTTTTTTTTTTTTTTTTTTTTTAACCCTGTTTAATGAAGGAGCAGCTTCTTCATCTATCAGTGTACAATTAGCTACAGTTTCCAATTTTCCTTTTGGATTTCAAGGTTCTCCAGTTGCTTCATATAAGCTCTGTAAAGCCTTTCTGAAAGGAACTCTTACTAAACCTCCTATAAAGACTGTACTGCCCCCCCTTGGGACGGGAATATGGTGCTGCAAGCAATCGTACAACCTCCTTTGAACCAGCAGCTAAATGTGATCTCAAGTTCTTTTCTTGGAAAACTATATTTTTAGTCATAACCTTTGTAAGAAAAGTTTCAGAGATTCAAGCCTTATTGTCACAACCGTTATAGTTAATCTTTCATAAAGACAGGGTTACATTACGTATTAACCCACATATTTTCTGCATAAAATAGTATCAGACCCCAGTATCAACCAATACATCAATTTACCAGTATTTTGTCTAAAGTTTCCACTAAAGGCGAATACCTTCTACATTTATTAGATGTTCACAGAGTGTTACATTTTTACCTTCACTGGACAAAAAATATCTCAGAAGTAAGATTGGGCAAACCAGAGACCAACGTTACATTGACTAGATGGATCACAGATTGTATTTCATTCCTTTACAAGAAAATGTCTGTTACTTTACCAAAACCATTGTAAGCCCATTTAACTAGAGCCATGGTGACTTTGTCAGTATCTCAGGCTAGAGCATCCATGGATGATGTATGTGCAGCTGCAACCTGAGCTACTCCCCATACCTTTATTGCTCCTTACAAATTGGACTTGGTCTTCAAGGGAAGAGTATCATTTGGTTCAGTGGTGCTAAGGAACATCCTTCCTTGAATCCACCCAGGATTTAGGGTAGCTGGGGATTCAACCTGTGGGACATAGGATAGAATGAAAATTGACAGCATGAGATAAAGAAGTTGTGTACTCGCCATAACTTTCCATCTGTGTTGTCTGTTTTCATTCTTCCTCCAACCCCATACCTTTGGACTCCTGAAAGAGCAAGTAGGCCTATATTGTCACTTCCTGTGCTGAGTTCCAGAGATAGTCTTATTGTCTATATATGTAATCTTCTACACCTTATGTTGGTTCATATATATTTCTGTATAAGCAAACAAGATCTGAGGTAACTTGGGAAGGGTGCATTATGGGTAAGGGAGGAGCTAGAGAGCTTTTTGGTCGCCATGAGCTATTGCAGTGGCAGAGTTGGATCCGAAGATCGGATCTGAACCCACAGTTGAAGAATGAAAATGAACATGGAACAGTATGTTGTTGTTGTCTTTCGGCTTTTCCTGGTTAGAGGTCGCCACAGCGGAACTCCGGTCCGCTAATGATTGGCAGTAGATTTTCACGGTGCCGAGTTGCCAGCTCGACACCCAACCTTCAATGAAGGCATGCCCATTCATGCATGTCTTTCGGAATGCCACTCGACCTGCGGGGAGGACATGTAGACTCCACACAGAAGGCACTCCCTGCACACTAGCTGAGAATCGAATGGGAGAACCTCTTGCTGTGAGGCAACAACGCTACCGCATGGAGCAGTATGGTGAGTACTTAACTTTTTTTTCAACTTGGTAAATGATACTTCCCTTGTACAGATTCTTAAGTAGCCCCCTAGGAGGTCAAAGCCATCTAGAGCTCATGCTTATCATCACACCTACTGGCATTTCGTCTTTGGTCAGATCTGACCTCAAGTCAGTAACCGTTTTAAAGTCAAGAACTTTAAAATGACAAACCTAGTAAAGCTGTATGGTGAGCTTTCTAGATTAATCTGAAATATTTTCCATACCTTGTAGTCTCTACTTTCACTCATGCAAATGCAATTTTACTTCACTGTAACAAACAAGTGTAAACCAAAAGGTATGAATCCTAACCAGATCACTTTTGTAGAATGTCAGTATTTATTCATTCATTCATTCGACATTTGTTTGAGATGGACAAGCTTTGAACAAGTAAAATAAACAGTGATATGGAGTTACAAGAAGCATAATACAGAATTACAAGTAAAAGGTATACAGTAAGAAGTAAATTAAGTGTTTGGAATCTGTTTAAAATTACTAATAGGTACAAGAGTAAAGATGCAGTTTGAAGTAGTTCACAAGAATGTAAAGAGATTCCATATGGCCTAATCTGGAGGAAAAGGTTTTGCTGGATTGCCACAATGGCACAGCCAGGAGTTTATCACGTGTTTCAGCATGGATTTAAAGGCAGGCGGGTTAGTAGTAGCTCTCTGTTAGTGGGAGAGAATTACAGGCTTTTGCGTTGCAATAGGAGTAGAGGCTTAGGTTGTAGCGAAAAGATCTTTATCTGTGGACCTAAGTGATCTGTTTGGTTTTTAAGGCTTGATGATATTTAGGACTGATCAGGCTTGATGATTATGTTTAGGGCTAGGCAAGCTAGGGGCTTATAGACCATGTTATGGAGTATCATAAGTTGGGTATAAAGTAAATAGTTAGGAAATTCTATCCAGTTTAGTTTTTTTAGAGCCAGTGATGGGTTTTAGTTTTTGAGTTGGTGGCAGACTTAGCCATCTTATATAGCATTGTTCCATTTTGGGTCTGGAAGTGCCCTGTAAATTGGTAAGTATTGGTGCTCTGTACATAAGTGAGGGGAGAAGGAAAGTTTTGGTGAGGATGTGTTTATTTCTGTGTAACATGCCAATTTTCTGATAGTTTTTCTTTATGTTGTGTGTGGAGTTCAAACTTTAGTTGATCATCCAGTGATTAAACCAAGTAGCTTAGTGTGATTGACAGTTTCGATGGTAATATTATCAGATGATAAAATTTAGAAGAAGTTTTGATTAGTAGAACAGTTCCTTGGTAGAGAAGCAGCTTGGTCTTTTTAAGGTTGAGAAATAGTTGAAATTTAGTGAGCCAGGATTCAACAGAGGAAGAATTTAGCGGAGTATTGGAGAGAAGTTGGGGTAGTGTGTTTAGAGGCACAGACTATTGTAGAATCCCCTGCATATTGAATGAGAGTTCCACTAGTGGAAGCAAAGTGTAGATCATTTTAAAGATATTAAAAAGTAGGGGTCCTAAAACTATCATTGAGGTACACCAGTGGGGTTGACAAGAAAGGGGGATATAACGTTGGACCACTTTTGCAGCCTGTTTACGATTATTGAAGTAGCTATGGAACCGATTTGGTGTGTGAGAGGGAAACTCCTAGGTTAGATAACCTGTCCAAAAGTAAAGTGTGTGACATGGTATCTAAAGCCTTTGACAGGTCGAGAAACAGAGCAGAGACATAGCGGCCTCTGAGTCCCTAGCTTTGTTTATGTGATCGGTAAAGACTCAGAGGGCTGTAGTTGTACCGTGACAACGATGGAAGCCATGTTGTGTTTTGTAAGAAGTTTAATAAGTATTTCAAAAGATGAATATGGATACATTTTTACATTATTTTTGATATAGGCCAAAGTATGGCAATGGGACGAAAATTTAAGTTCTGTGGAATTCCCACCTTTGTTAATGGGGATGATATGGGACATTTTCCAGATGTCTGGTACTTAAATCGATCTATATCTGAATCTAATCAGGATGCTGACAGGGTAAAAAACAGAAATCTGCTGCTAATTTTAGTTAAGTTGGTGGAAGGATATCAGCAGTGGTGTAGAGCAAGGTTTGAGTTTGAGCAGTAATCTTTTTATGAGACTTGTAGGGACTGGCTGAAGAATGAAATTGGTGTTTATTTCCATGTTGGTTTCTGTGCAAAGGGGAAGGGGGAGGAGGGTATGGTCTGGTGAGAGAAGACATTTTGTGATAAGCAAAGGAGAAGTGTGTGAGGTATTGTTTTGCAGAGAAGATTGGCTATAGAGTGTGCAAAGTGAATATTTTTCAGCAATTTGATAGGCAGCGGCATTAAGTGAAATCTTGATTCCTTTTTGGTTCGGGGATGGAATGGAGTTGACGTAGTGGACCAGAATGTTTTCAGCTAGATTTGTTTGAACTGCAGAAGATTTATAGTAAGCCTGTTTATCTTCAGTGACGTATTTTTGTTTGGTTATGCAGTTGTTTGAAAGTAATGAGATCTTGTTCCTTACTGCTATGTTTTCATAGCGCCCAGGCTGCATCCCTTTTGTTCATTAGGGTTTTAATTCCTTAGCCATGGTATAGGATTTTTTTTTTTTTATTCTTTTGGAACGGACAGGAGCCAAGATATCTAGTAGGTTTAGAAAGCAGTTATTAAAGTAATGTACAGCTTCATCTAGTGGCAGTATCTTTGAGGAGACCAGTTTATAAGTCAGTAAATTTCTCTTTAGAGAAGTTAGGGAAATTACATACAGATTTTAGTTGTGTTTTTTTTGGAGGGTGTTTTTTTTTTTTTTACACAAATGGCATCAGCAGGTAGATGGTCACTGAGGGAGTTAGGATACGTACCAACACTGGTAAAAGTTGAAAGGGTGTGAAACTAGGATCCAGTTTAAGGTAGAATGTTGAGTGTAGTGTTTATTATACCTAGTGGGGCATGACATTAGTTGAGTCAAACCATACAGGTTTATGCTGTTAGTGGATTTATGGGAAGTTGAGTGCCAGTCCGATATTTGTGTCTCCTAAAATGATAGTTTCATTGGGTTTTAGCCAGCATTAAGTGGAAAAAATAAAGCCCATCTATGTTGGTCTTTATCAAAAACATCAGTAACAATCTGAAGTTACCATACAGAAACTCAAAGGATATTGCAAATTAAAACTGATATCTGAAGCCAAGGGTATCTTAAATCATGTGTCTAATTACATTAGACCAATTAAGAAATGACACTCACTAATGCTGTAAGGTAAAGTAGTATTGTGCACTCCAGTACTGAAGATTGTTAATGAGTTTAACAGACAAATTTAGTGCTAGTGCTGCACCAGAAACCATTACTGAAGCTCCTCAAATACTAGAGGCCTCTCCTCCTCACATACTTTTTAAGGAACATATTCTAACTGCCCTCTCTGTAGCCAAAAATATTGCCTTAGTGAGCCCCACTAATACCTGGTTGAGTCATTAAGAATGCCAAACATATACCCTCTTTGAACCTGTCCTGAAATCATGCAACTTGAGCATAACTGCATGATAGGGTTTCTGAAGTATGTAAAACTGCTGTTTGGTCTCTGTCCCCCTTCACAGATCCTAGGAACTAATCCGCTAACCATCCTGATATGCAAAGCCATGGGACATGTATCTGATTTCATAAGGTCTAGTAGATTAAAAAAAAGAAGTTATGTACTCACCATAATGTTCCATGTTTGTTGTCCATCTTGCCTTCATTCTTAATGGTTGGGTTCAAATCTGATCCTCTGTTCCGCCTCTGCCGTATACGAAGGCTCGAGGTCTTCCACTGGCTCGTAGTTATATCCCTAGCCCATCATGCTCTAGTGAAGCTCCCCAGATCTTGTTTGCTGATAACTCCAGTTACCAAGGTACTATCATGACATCTTATGAAGACAATGAAGAAGGTCAGAGACACACTTGCCAAATGAAAGAACCTTTTTGTCCTCCAGGAGCCATAGGCAGGGGGAAGGAGGGTGGGATGTAAGAATGAAGGCGAGATGGACAAAAAACATGGAACGTTATGGTGAGTACATAACTTCTTTATGTTGTCCTATCTCGCCGTCATTTTTACTGGTTGGGACCGCGTCCCTAGCACCATATTTCCTAGGTGGCTCACTGGAGTATATTCTTCAGGACAGTGGACCCAAAGGAGGCCCTGTCCCTGGAGGCCAAATCTACTTTGTAATGAGTTATAAAGGTATGAGGCCTTGCCCAAGTTGCAGCAGCACAATTGGTATCAAGTGGCAACCTAGTGCGAAAGGCTGAAAAGGTTGGCATGGCCCTCGTAGAATACCCTTGACTTTATAGAGAAGAACTTTGTTAGAATTTTATATAGAAAGGTAATACAATCTGAGAGCCATTTTGAAAGAGTGACCTTAGATACAGGAGCACCTTTCTTTGTTTCTAAAAATTAAATAATTGATCAGATTTCCTGAAGTCTTTTGTCCTATGTAAGTAGAAGCATAACTGTCTGTATACACCCAGTTTGTGAAGCGCATATTCTGCCTTGTTGCCATAGTTGGGGCAAAAAGACTGGTAGCTCTATGGACTGATTTAGGTTAGACTCTGAGCATACTTTTAGTAGGAAGGATGGGTTTGTTCGAAGTTTTGTTTTATTTTTGGGTTTTATTCTGTCTTTGTGGAAAAGCATATATGGTGGCTTGATTGATGATGCTTGTGGCTCTGAAACCCTTCTAGCAGAAGTGATGGCAATCAACATACTTGTTTTCCATGTTAAAAATTTTAGATCACATGATGATGCAGATTCAAAGGGGGAAAGAATCAAACGGGACAAAACAAAGTTCAGATCCCATTGTGGTAAAGGGGTTTTTATGGGTGGTTTTAACAGGTTAGTGCCCTTCAGGAAGGCTCTGCATTGTCTGTGAGACATCAGATTTGGGACCAAATCACTGATATGGAAATTAGATATTGCTGCTAACTGCACGGGAATGGTAGCTGCAGTAGCACCTTCATTAAATAGTTTTGCCAGAAATTCGAGAATAGAAGTTATTGGGGCAGAAAAAGGGGTCAATGTGTTTACTTAATGCCCAGGAAGAAAATTTTTTCCATTTACTCAAATATAATTTTTTCGTTGCCTTATGAGAAGAGATCAAGATATGTTTTACAGAAGTAGAAAAGTTAGGAAGCCTGGCCATATTTGGAATTGGAGCAGCCAAGCTGTGTCAGTCTGAGGTTCGAAGGCAAGGGTGGAGCGTTCTGAAGGTGTGGAACTGGGTCCAGAACCCACGGCTCCTCTTGAAGATGAGGCCAAAGGAAGGGGAACCAAATCTGACAAGGCCAGTATTGAGCGATGAGAATCAACTTGCTTCCCAAAGATTTGGCTTTCTGGAGAACCTTTGGTATCAAAGGAAAGGGAGGGAAGGCATAAAGGAGACCAGAGGGCCAATTGTGTACAAG
Source organism: Protopterus annectens (assembly GCF_019279795.1). Taxonomy (NCBI): domain Eukaryota; kingdom Metazoa; phylum Chordata; order Ceratodontiformes; family Protopteridae; genus Protopterus; species Protopterus annectens. The sequence continues at coordinate 771,639,904 of NC_056734.1, forward strand.
TGCATCCCTTGGTGACTCCCCCAAGGGGGAATTTAAGGCAAAATAGATCTTGCATTTGGCATTCATAGATGTGGCAAAAAGGTCGAAGCAAAGCTGGCCCCACTTGCATAAGATAATCTCTGCTGCTTCTTGTTTTAGGGACCACTCGTGAGGCATGCGAATTGCTCTGCTGAGTTTGTGTGCTATCACGTTAGATTTCCCCGGGATATGCATTGTTGTCAGAAAATTGTGGGAGGAGATCGCCCACTGCCATACTCTCAGGGGATAAAACCTTCTCCCTTCTTGCAGGAGAGAGTCCTGAAGTGCCTGCAGCATCAAAAGCACTGCTCTCATCTCTAGGATATTGATGTACAAATGAGCCTCGTGATCATGCCAAGTGCTTGGATTGCCCTTCCCAGATAATGCCCCCCACCATATCTGGGAGGTGTCTGTGGTCACTGTGGCCACAGGCTGTGGAAGAAGAAAGGGTTGACCTGATGTCACATGATTGGAGTGAAGCCACCAGCAAAGGTCCTTCTTGCAGGACTCTTAACAGAATTTGGTGAGACATGGGTAGTTCCTGCAATGACCACTGAGCGTATAGTAGCCACTGCAGAATTCTCATTTGCATGTGTGCTGATGGGACTAAACTTATCGCTGCCACCATGGTTCCCAAGACTTTCAAAACTCTCGCCTGTACTCTCGTTTTGGAGAGAAGGTTGGAGACTTGCTGTTTCAGTTCTAAAACTCTTTCTGTAGGAAGTTTTGCCATCATGTTTCTTGTGTCTAACTCTGCTCCTATAAACATGGTACTTTGTGACGGCAACAAGGCAAATTTTTCGTAATTTATTGTGATCCCTATGTGAGAGCAGAGAATAATGTGGTGTTTCTTGTTTCCAGTAGTAGATGCTTGGTAGTGGCAGTTAGGAGTTAAGTCATCTAGATATGGAAACACTCTGAATCTTAGACGTCTCAGGTGAGCCATGACTACTGCCATACACTTGGTGAACACTCTGAGGGCTGTAGTGAAACCAAAGGGCAGAGCTCGAAACTGGTAATGACTGGGTCTGAGCTAGAAACGCATATGATTCCTGGATGACAAGTCCATCTTTGTGGTAGTATGCATCCTGGAAGTCTATAGAGCACATCCAATTGTCTTTTCCCAGAAAGGGGAGGATCAACTCCAGTGTTACCATCTGGAACTTGGTCTTTTTTACTGATTCGTTTAATTTGTTGAGATCCAAAATGGGTCTCCAGTCTGGCAACATTTGAATTTCTAGAGTTGCTTTATCCCTTTAACTGGGTGGAACGTCTGGGGTGTTCTTTATGTTTGGGACGGGAAGGAAAAAAAGAGTATGGTGTAGCCTCTGGATATGATACTTTGTACCCATCTGTCTTGTGTTATTTCCAGCCAGGCTTTTAAGTACAAAGATAAATGACTACCGACCGCCTCCAGAGATGGACAGACGGGCCTTCCTTCAGGAGCGCTGAAAGGGCCTACCATGGAAAGAATCCCTGTCACCCTGATTTTGCAGACCCCCGCTGCCGTGTGGACTGTGTCTTCCATTCGTACTTCCCCTTCTGCCCCTAGGTGAAGAGTCACCACGTGTGTCCTGAAAAGCTCTCTTGGATTTACAGAGCCACATTTTTCCTCCCTTCTGGCCTTTTGGATAAGATCTGGAAGGTATGGAAAAACAGACTCCCACACCAGAGAGAATTTTCACTTCTTGCTCACACCTGGTTAGTGTGTCCTTGACTTTTGGCCCGAACAAAGACAAGCCATCGAAAGGGGCATTGATAAAAGGAAGATTTAAAAGGTTCTGCAAAGTCACACAAGCGCATCCAGGAATGTCTCCTTGGGGCAATTCCTGAACCCGCTGCCCTGCACGCTCCATCTGCTGCATAAGATGTGATCCTCATGGAGGAGTTGACTATAGAGTTTAAGGTGGAGAGCTGAGAGAAACCCTTGTCTGATACCTTTGCAGCTACTGTACCTTGGAGAGTATCTCCTAGCTCCTTCAGGAGATCTCTCTGTAACCTTGTAAAATGCGTCCAATAATTCAGCGATCTGAGTGCAAATGTCACTGTAGAAAACGTGCTCTTCCCGTATCTGTCCATCGTACAAGACTCCTTATTCAGCGGATGGACAGACAAGGATGTCTCAAAGTTCCTTTTTGGTGGCTGCTGCCACCATCATAGCATGTACAGGAACACCCTTAGTCAGAAAATCTTGATCAGATGGGGCTGTGATTAACTTATTTGGCCTCCGAGGGACAGGTTCCACTGTATATGGAGACTCCCATGCCTTTTGACTAGTTCCTTAAGTTCATCAAAAGGTGGAGACACCAAGTGGCTGAAGGGTGAGACTCAAAGGCGTTCGGGTAAACTGACTCCTTGTCAGAAGGGTTGATGGGCTTCCAGCTGCCTCTCTGCTTAAGGATTTCTAGGATGTCTGTAAAGGAGACATCTCAGAAGGTGACCGTGGGGACCCTTCTGACTCATCGAGGTCTGCGTCAGAGGTGACTGACTCCTTGGGAGAGTCTGAATGCTTTCGCTTGCAGAGTCTCTTACTAGGGACCTGTTCAGAAGGGTATTCTGGAGAGGTTTCGGAAGAGAGGGGTTCACCCGATAGGGTACTCTGAGGCCTAGGGTCTCCGCTGGTCTGTGGATGGTGTGGTGCAGAGACAGATGTCAGTGCTTTAGGGGAGAGGAATGTCGGAACCTTTGAGTGAAGCTGTCTGCAAAGACAGCACTCTCCTCATCAGCTCGAAAGGCCCCCTCCCCTGATCCGAAGACACCTCCGGGTCCGAAGAGCCAGAAACGATCCTTAGAACCAAGGGAGTTGGCTCCAAAGCTGATATAGGAGCAGAGATCATCCGCGCCGAAGCCCCGAGAGGCAAGTTCGGATCCGACAAATGTCCGATTTGACTACCCTCTCCGGAACCGACTGGAATGTGCTTGCTGCTAGACTCCTCAGATGGTACCGAGGATGTCTGAGCAGACATCTGGCCCAAAGATCCCAGGATGGGTCACGGCACCGATGGTTCCACAGCAGTTGGTTCCAGGCATTCCATCTCCAGTGTTCCAAGTCAGCTCTGAGGAGGAATCGATGTCGACGGGGAAGGTCTTGGCTGGCTCCGAATCCCTCTGGGATGGAGCCGAGAGGAGTTTGGCCAGTGTCTGTGTCCTTAAAAGTCTTCGCACCACCCTATCCACATCATCGTCTGAAAGACTCCTGGACGGTTTAGAGGAAGGAGTAGGAGATCCAGTCATCTGCAGAATAGGAAACCTTAGAACAGGAGTAACTGGCTCCATTTCTGGGGACCGGCTCCTTAGTTCGAACTTCACTGGCACCAAAACAGCTGGCGCCGATTTAAAATAGATTTTGTCAGTTCAGTAGTCTGAGCTGGAGAAACAACTTTACTTAATTTTTTAACAGGCTCCTATTGCCCCAAAGAGGGAGAAGATCTCTTGGATTTGTCGGATTTACTGATGGGATATTTCACCGATCTTGAGGTGTCAGGACCTTCTTGGAAGGGGGACTTCATTAGGCCTCTCACAATCAACTTGTTTCTTCTTTCTAGCAGTACTCTGGAGCTAAATGAATGACTTATCGAACATGACTCTTGAAGATGTACTGCTCCCAGGCAGTAGACACAAAGTTAACATCTTTTGGCTGCATTTACCACTTTTTTTGAAGGCCGAAGGCTTAGTCTCCTTGTGCTCCTTGGACATGTTCAGAATCACAGTTGGCACACGAGCAAATCAACGACTACTACTACTTAACACACTAAACACCTATGGTATAATATCTAAAATATCAAACGTTTTGAAGAAACTACAACAAGCAAGAGGAAGGAAAGAAGTTAGATAGCTCTCTAACTAAAACCGGCAGTGGCAGCCCTCTAACTTAAATGGGCTGACGCCTTTTCTTTTTATTTAAATAAAAAAAAAAAAAAAAAAAAAAGTTAACTTCAAAAAAGACAACAACGCTTGTGTGAAAGAAATTTAAGCTGGGACAGGGAAGAAACAAAGGCCTAACGAAAAAAACGATGGCCTGAAGCAACAGCACAGCAATGAACTTTAAGTAATCACTATGACAGCAAAAACTTTAAATGCTAAATTTACTTGAAGAAAATTTTTGAATATGAAATAAAAATTTGTTCAGTTAGCCAGAGCCAAAATGGAAGCACCCAATCTATTTAGTGGCAAACGAGATCTGGGGAGCTTCACTAGAGCATGATAAGATTAGGGATACAGCCATGAGCCAGTGGAAGACCTCGAGCTTTAGTATATGGCAGAGTCGGAGCTGAGGATCGGTTCCGAACCCAACCAGTAAGAATGAAGGTGAGATAGGACAACATTAATTGGCCAGCAGAAGAGCTCTCATCTTTGATGTTAAGATGGTCTTTCTGTTGATGAGGCGACCAGACTCCCTGTACCTTTAGGGAGCTGAATGCTGCTCCCCATGCCACGTCTGAAGCATCTGAACAGCTCCTGAGGGGAAAGAGGTGGATGAAAAGGTAGCCCTGAATTGAGAGTCAGCTGCTGAGTCCACCAATCCCGCTTGAGACATGGAAGAGGAACAAGAATTCAGTGGGATGAGAATGCTGAAGCCAAATTTTCTTTAGGAACCATTGAAGTTTTCTCATGTGGAGTTGGATTGAAGGGAGCATAGGAATGGTGGAAGCCATTCTCTTAAGGTGTTTCCAGACAATACCACAGTGATGTGGTGTGTCAACAAATGGGGGACAAAGTCCAACCTACTTTGCTGGTTAGCACTCTTAGTGTGGGAGCTAGCTATCCATTATCAAGTGACTCTTCAAGCAGTTTACATTCCGTCATGTCAAAACATTGTGGCAGACTCTGAGCAGGTTCATAACTCAATCCCATGAATGGATGCATCACAAGGATGTGTTTCTGGACGTTGTCCATCAGTGAGGTACTCCTCAAATGGATCTTTTTGCCTCACCTCTGAACAGGCAACTTTCGCTCTTTTGTGCCAGAGTCCCAGGTCCTCTGGTTAGAAGGTGGGCGCCCTGTCTTTTTTTTTCTTGGAAGGGGATATTTCTTTATGCCTTTCCTCCCCTTCCCCTCATTTCAAACGTCCTGTTCAAACTACAGCATGATGCTTCCAAAATCTTGCTGGTGACTCCCTTTGGCTGAGACAGCATTGGTTCCGTATTCTGCATTTAGCCAAGAGCAGTCATCACAAGTTACCTCACAAGGTGAACCTACTCACACAAGACAAGGGATCTCTCATCCATCCCCATCTGTCCACTCTTCAACCGACACTGTAGGTAATAGGATTTTGATTCCACATCGACACTTTTTTGTTCTCAGGATGTGCTTAGGGTCCTACAGGAGGCTAGGAAACCAATTACTACGAAATCCTACTTATCCAAATGAAAGAATATTTCTGTGTGATGCCTTTCATGTAATCTGAATTCAGTTTCTGTGGTTTTTCCTTTAGCTCTATGTTAGCTATGTGAGTAGCTCAATGCTGGGTTGACTTATTCTTCTGTAAAGGCACGCTTATCAGCTATCGCTGCTTGTCTGCCTTTATCACCTCCTTTAACTTCTAGATTTGAAGCTAAGCAATTCCTTAAAGACATCCTTCATATTAGGCCTCCCAGGAAGCCTGTTCTCCTCCCAGGGATCTTAATTTTGTTTTGGAGAAATCGACACAGGCTCCTTTTGAGCCTGCTGCTAAAGCTTCCTTGCAGCATTGCTCTTTGAAGACTGTACTTTCATTAGCTCCTAATTCTGCCAGAAGGGTGTCTGAGCTTCAAGCCCTTATGGCTTGTCCTCCTTTGATGTTTCATAAGGACAGGGTGTCCCTTCGTATTAATCCTCATTTCATGCCCAAGGTGGTGAATGAGTTGTCCCTTAGTCTATTAATTTTCCCCTTCTCCGCAATCTGCCATTGAGAAGGTGCTGCACACGTTGGATGTGCATAGACAACTTGGATTCTAGTTAGACTAGACTAAGACTTTTCCGTAAATCTGATCGGCTCTTTCCTTTTTATCCTAGGTCCTTGGGGACTGGCTGTGTCCAAGAAAACTAATTCTTCTTGGATTTCTAAAGCCATTTCGTTTTGTTATTTCTTTTATGATAAGCGTCACCCTTTTTCTGTTAAGGCTCACTATACTAGAGCTGTGACTTCGTCTGGTGCCTTTTTTCAAGGGTTTGGATGATAACTCTATTCTTGAGGCAACTGCCTGCATTTTGGTGCATAACATTTTACCAAGCACTACAAGTTGGATAGAGTTTCCAGAGCTAGAGCTGATTTTGCTAGGGCCATCCTTCGTGAGTTCCTAGAGAGTTCTGCTGGTCCTTCCTCCTCCTCCTCCTCTTCCTGAGCTTTGGCACTCTCCCTATTGTAATGAATACTGCATCACTGAAGTGAAAGGACATAGTACAGTTGTGTAAGATGTTACCATAACTGTAGATGTCCTCCTGTTCACTGTTGGAGTTTTCAGTTCCCCCCTACCCCTGCTACTTTTTTTTTCTGGATGTACTGATTACCTCTATACTCCTTGGACTGGTAGCCCCAGTAGGAACATCAATCCTGAGGATAGTATGTGTGGACATCGCCTTTATGCCCTACACTACGTGAAGACCATACGTTGACATACAGTGTACTTTAGGGCAACCTAAAGGCATTGGTGTACTGGCTGGATGTCGGGCCGCCCTTGGCAGGGGATCCCTATTGTAATGAATACTGCAACAGTGAAGAAAATGACATCTACTATTATGGTAAGATCTTGCACAACTGTACTTTTTATTGGATTCTCACCTCCTCTAAAACAAAATAGCCACTAGTGGTTGCCTTCCAGATACCATCAGTGACCATCTTCCTGCTGCTATAAGACAGCAAAACAATATCTACTGACAACAAAAAAACAGATCCTCTACTTTCCTAGTACAAACTTTTATTTCCAGTGTTCAGTTAGGTAAAGGGAGAAAACATAATTGCCCACCGAGGATGGAGTCTTGAAATTTAACAAAATATTTTTAAATATATTAAATGAACTGGTTCTCATCAGAACAAAAAGGATAAAATCTTACCCATTGCCTTATGTTCACTGAGGACAAAGCACATCTCAAAGGAACTAATACGACTTTTTAGAGGAGTCAGAAACTGTACCAAATTCTGTATTGAAACAGATTTAAAAAAAGAACATTACCTTCACTTTGTTTTAAGTATTGCACATGGTAAAACGCTCGTTAATCCTAACATCTGTTAAGAGTTTGAGTTACAAGCCTTAATGTCTGTTTCTTTTTTTCTCTCTTCAATAAGGATAGGGTCACCCTTCAAACAAACCCATTTTTTGTAGAGAGGGTGGGTCACCCAAGTGTCTCTAAACCAGTGTATTCACCTTCATGATTTCTTTCTTAACCCTCAAAGTAGGGGAGGAAATCTTCACTTGTTTGATGTGAACCAACAATTAAGATTTTACTCTTGACAAAAATTAGAAAATCTTACAGTTATTAATCTTTTTTGAGGAAAAAGCAAGGTGTTCCAGCATACAGACTGTTTCCAGGTGCATATTTCTTAGGTAGTGTCAAAGCTCATTGTAGAAGATCTGTAGCTTCCCTGTGGGGCCTTTTGAAAAAGGTTAGTCTAAAAGTCCAATAATGGTCTTCCATTCACACCTGTACTAAACATTACAAAATTGGTTCTGGAGAAGGAATCCTTCTCCAAGGGTTACTACACTCTAATTCACATTCTCTTGCCCTCTTCCACTCTACATAAAAGCTTTGATAATCATCCCATTTGTCGGTATTACTGTAATGGTCATCTAATGATGAACATAGTACAGTTGCTTAAGAAATTGACTTTGCATTGTAGTATATGCACCCTCCCTTCATCCCCCTTTTTCTTTTTTCTTTTGGCTTATGTGAAACTCTTATTTGTATTACATTCCCCCTGTATTTCCAGAGTATGTCCTCTTTGTACTTTTTACCACTGCAGTGGTCCTAAGGGACTTAACGTGGCAAGAAAGCTCTGAGGATTTTGGTGTCTGTACCAGCAGTCAGCCCTCAGATTGGACATACGGTATGTGAGGAAGGATCGCCTGAGGTTCGGCGTATTGGCCTTAGCTGGATAACTTTGCTTTTGTCAGCATTACTTCAGCAGTGATCTATTCTGATGTCTACTGTTATGGCAAGTTCTTGCACAGCTATACTTTTGTTTACTATTATTCCAGAGTCGTCTGGGTATGTGGCCATTCTGAAGCTTTGCAGTGGAAAATAGGTTCTTTTAAGCTGGAAGTAGTGGGTAAGGTAAAAAAGAGCATAGTATCCAAGGTATTGTAAACGTTGCATACTGATTTAATGGCATTGCTAGCTGCTTAATTTTTGGTGGTTGAATGGTTTTGTATTCATAATCACTAGTGAGACTGTAATGACTTTTATTGTAGGAACTTGTGTTTTTTCACTGTTAAATGCTTTTCTCTTACCCGGAGGGCACAGCACTTCTTTAAACTTGTGTCAAGTCTTTTATAATGTTCTTAACTGTAAATGTGGTACTTGTATATAAACTATATGCACCCACACTTTTTTGTTATAGACAAAATGAGGTCACCAGTTTCAGACAGAGGAGTATGAAGACTAGGTTCGATAAGAATTCAGAATATTTGCTACACAAGCCTTCTCGAGATCCCATTTTAGATGTGTGGTTGCAAGAAGACTTGGACCAGAAGAGATTTGATTCAAGATATGTAGAAATGCAGGTAAGAGTTGATAAAAGGTGATGCATGAAGGTTCCATCTGATGTTGTAAATATTCATTCATTCCTTACTGATGGCACTTCGGTAACATCCTTGGAACCAACACGGCTGGTACCAAGCTCACGCCAGCCAAAAACTCTCAGCCAAGACCCTACCCACAATGCCCCTGTCATAGTCTCTTCAGATCTAGTTTGCCTCATTCCTCGTCAGAAGTGCCAAGCCTTCTCTCAAGCTAAGTGTAGCTCTTTTTGTGGTCATTTCTAGTCTTGCCATTTTATTAGCCAGTTTTTCAAACTAAAGTTATTTCTCGTTTCTACTTTCTTTATTTCCTGTCTAAATCCTACCCACTACCTTGGTAGTTCTTTCGTACCATCATTGGTACTACTCCTCTTCCCTATCTGTCTCCCCCAGGAGACATCTCATTTGGAGACATTTTCGAGATCCTCAAGCAGAGGGGAGACTGGAAGCCTTCCAACCCTTCAGAGGAATCTGTGTTCTTGCAGGCTTTCCATGCTCGACCATCTACTTCCTGGGTGACCCCACCTGCGGATGAGCTCATTAGGCTTATTTTGCAGCATGTCTGGAAGGCCCCAGACAACATAGAACCTGTCCTACGGAGGCCAGATAAAATTTTGTCCACTCCTGAAGACCAACCTAGCTGGTCCAAACAGCTGGTAGTTGATTCCATGGCCATGGCGGTGGCCATCAAGAGGGAACTAGCAGAAGATAGTTCCACTGTTCATCCCCCAAAATAGAGGGAGTCTTGGGCTATGGACAGACTGGGGAAGTGGACCTACCCTTCAGTAACCTTTGCCATTCAGTCACTGAATTACCTGGCACACTACTCGCCTCCAAAGAGACCTAATGTCAGAAATGTCTGCCTCTTTGGTGGGGTAACTGCCTGAGGAGGTGCGTGATACTCTTGCCTATCAGATAGCTACCATAGAATCCATCTCAAACTCCTCGATGCGCTTGATTTCTCACACTACTGAGGGGGCAGCTTGAGCAGCCGCATTGGGTATTGTCATGAGATGGCATGCTTGGATGCGTTTGTGTGACTTCACGGACCCTTTTAAATCTTCCTTTGTCAATGCAAATTGACGAATCTTCCCTTTTTCGTCCCAAAGTAAGAGATGCACTGTCTTGTAGTGAGAAGGACAGAAAGACTTGTCTGCTGTGGGCATACGTTTTTCCACCCCCCAGAGATCCTACTCCATGAATCAGAGGGGAGGAAAATTGTGGTTCAGGAAGTCCCAAGGATCTTTTCGTGATGCTCGTGATGAGCAATCCCCCCCCAGGGGCAGAGTGGGCAACTCATCCAGAAGATGCTCCTTTCGGGGCAGAGGGGGTCCGTGCAACCAGGGCTCTAGGGATTCCTTCTTTGGCCAACCCTTCCAGTTCTCCTGAACAGCAGCCTGATGGCTTTCCTCTGGAAGCAGTCGGGGGTCAAAATTTTTTTTTTCTCTGCACCTACAGGCCTGGCAACTCATAACAACAGATGCGTGGGTGCAGAAAATAATATGCAGAGGCTATCGTATCCCATTCGACCTTACTAGCAGACCCATAAAACGAATCCCCCATGTTCCATCCGGTTAGAAGGAGGTTGCAGCCTTAGAAATCGAAAAGCTGCTAAGAAAGAGTCTTCCAACCAGTCCCACCAGACCAAAGAGGATCTGGGTTGTACTCTAGGTTCTTTTTAGTGCCAAAAAGACAGGGGACTGGAGACCAATCCTGGATCTCAGCTTACTAAACAAATTCATCAAGCCTTAAAAATTCTGGATGGTCACGGTACAGTCCATTCTCCCCTTTTTGGGGAAGGACAACTGAATGTGCTCTGTGGACCTCCAGGACACACATTACCTCATAAAGATGGACAAACGTTCCTGGAGATTTCTCTTCGGTCTGGGAGCCAGTCACTGTCCATTCATAGTACTGTCCTTTGTTCTCTCGACCGCCCCCAAAGTGTTCACCAAATGTATGGCAGTCGCAGTAGCTCATCTCTGACTACAAGGATTCCAGGTGTTTCCATATCTAGATGATTGGCTCCTTACCGCCATGACCAGGAATCTCCTCCTTCTCGGTCTCTTACACTCAAGGCCTTGCTCTTCATGTAGGTATCACGATCAACATGGACAAATGACACATGTCTCCAACAAGAGCACTGGAATTCATTGGAGCGATCTTAGATGCAACGTCCTGTCAAGCTTCCCTTCCTCCTCCCAGGCTTTCAAAAATAGGAAACCAGATTCAAGTCCTCCTCCTGCAGACATTTGTACCAGCATGCCTTGTACTACAACTATTGGACTCTATGGCAGCAACCATTGCCTTAGTACCACTGGCCAGGTTGCACATGAGACTATTACAGTGGCTCCTTTCATCACAATGGTCTATCTTAACCCACCCACTCGACCACATGATACGCCTTACAAACCTTTGCAAGAAAGAAATGCTATGGTGGATGAAGCCAGAAACAAATCTTTGGTGTCGACCGTTCTGCCTTCCCCATCCCAGGGCCACGGTGACCACTGATGCTTCCCTGTTAGGGTAGGGGGGGCATTTCCAGGGAAAGATGGTCCAAGGCATCTGGTCCCCAGTGGAGGTCAATTTGCACATAAATGTCCTGGAATTGAGGGCAGTTCTCTTAGTGTTGCAAGTGTTCCACACATCCCTTCCTTCCGGGACCATTGCAATTCAGTCGGACAAATCATGTCAGTCGTCTGGTACATCAACAAACAAGGTGGAACCAGGTCTTACCCCCTTTGTCAGGAAGCCATGAGAATTTGGCATTGGGCGATGGCTTCCATCCGCTTTCTCATAGCAACGCACATTCCCGGGAGTTCCAGTCTTGTTGCAGACAGTCTGAGCAGGAACTTTTGATGCCTCACAAGTGATCCCGCAATCCGATAATAGTGGCTCAAATCTTCCGCCACTGGGGCAGGCCTTGCTACGACCTGCTTGTTTCACCCCTAAACAACAAATGCAGAAGCTACTTTGCCCTGATCCCTGCCCTGATCCCCCCTCAGTGGGAGTCACCGAAGGATGCTCAGATGCACGATTGGCCCCGGGGTCTACTGTACGTCTTTCCCCCGTTTCCCCTCATCCCAAAATTTCTACAGAAAGCTCAAAAGTTGACAAGCAAAGTGATCCTCATTGCCCCTTATTGGCCTAGTCAAGTCTGGTTCCCATTCCAATGGCCTCACCTGATTCACAGCCCGTTGATCCTGGATCAATCCCAAGGACTGCTGTCTCCTCCTCTGGGACTGATTCACCCCAGTCTCCACAGCCTCAAGCTCACAGCTTGGTTTCTCCACTAACGATGATTGCCAAGCTACCTGATATTTCATCCCCTGTTTGTGAGA